>NC_053433.1:39367937-39462425 GCF_007990345.1 Gossypium hirsutum
GAGCTTCGATTAAATAATTATTCATCAATTAATTCCACTCCTAGCTATTTTAGTGATTTTTCAATCTCATGACACTGCTGTGTCACATTGTTACGAAGTAACTAGGTCCATTTCATGCCTACCCTTGATCCAACTCAATCGAACATTCGTGCCATCTTCGCATGGCTTAAAGTTACATGCCAAAGTTAATCACAACGTAATAGCTTATACATGCCAAAATGTTCTTCTAAGCCAACTAAGAAGAAAGTACCAAAACTTGCTATCCGGTGTGATGACTTCGATGACGGCCTGACCCCGCAAAAAAATAGATGAGTCCAAGCAACCTATAATGGGTGACAAGGAAACACCGAGTGAGTTTATAACTCAGTAAGTCATAAGCAATGCACTACCATCCATCAATAACATTATCACAAGAGGAAACAAAATGGAACGAGACAATTTACTCCATCCATACCGAACCATACCATAGTTCCTCCAACCTATCGATTCAGTTTCATATCAATTCATGCATTCACATTCCATATACTCATCAGTAGGACATTGAAGCATTTTCATAAATCAATTTATTTTCGTTACAATCAAACGACTAAACGGCCTTTCACCCATCCTACGATAAATTTTATGTACGTGACTTCAGTATATTTGTCACATAGGTTCAAACTTACCGAGCTCAACACCAAGTATAAGCATAGCACCTATTAGCCATGTACTCAAGACACTTACCCGATCCGCTGTCCGCGATCGACTCAATAGTGTCGCACACATAGTGTCCATAATGATTCACGAATGCATATTGAGTCCGCACACTCAGTGCTATATAATCAACTCGCACACTTAGTGCTACGTAATCAATCGCACACTTAGTGCTATATAGTCAACTCGCACACTTAGTGCCGCATGGTCATTCGCACACTTAGTGCATCATATTCATTTCGCACACTTAGTGCAACATAGTCAAATCGCACACTTAGTGCTGTACAATTTAATCCCGCGCACTTAGCGCCAATCTCATGGTCATAAATGGTTATATCCGCACGTTTAGTGCCGAGATCAACAACTCAGTACATCTTACTCTTTTCTTTTCATTCAACAATTTCATCATCACATACGTACATGCATATATATATGTATATTTATTCATTCCATTCAGCATCAATACATAAACATTATGACCATTTGAAATAATACCAACTACATGCTTAATGACTTACCTTGTGTTGGGTAAGACGGTTCCAACTCGGCTACTCAGTGATCTTTTCTTTGCCTTTGCTTGATTCTCCTCCTTTAGCTCCTTGAGCTTAATCAATAATTCACTAGTTTAACCATCTTGTTAAACATTCATAATTCAATTACACATGCATATGTATGTTTGTATATTCGGCAACCATCCACACTAATTACCCATTTAGTCGATTACACACATAATTAAAGGTAACATCACGAATGGCATACTTATGTATATATATGTATATATATACTTCGGAATGGGCATCACAATTAGATTTAACACCACCTTCATACTCAATTAGATGGCCGAATGCATGTGTGTATGCACAATGTCAACTATAACATCATGTAGATCCACATATACTACATTTCTTATGTTCCACATCTTAATGCCCGTTATACATAATCAAATTTAACATCATCTATATATTTACTCATATGGCCGAATATACATACCCCATATAATATCATTTTCATTCCATTTAACACTTAATTCATCATAAATTTCCCCCTTTGCTCTCTTTTTTTTTCTTCATGGCCGAATGCTCCTTCTACTCCTTTTACCTTCACAAAGCATGAATTTCATCATCCAACTTACAAGCTTACAATCTCATGAAGTTTAACCTCATGGTACCTATCAAACTCTCACTCATTAGCTTCTATCATAAACCTCCAACAACACCCAATAAACATATACTTTGGGGTCTATGGTAGAACCAAGAAAGGAACTCATAGATATCAAGATGTGAGCAACTACCATTATTCATCTAAGTTTAGCATGAAACACAATCATCACCCTTATTAATCTTTTATAGCCGAAAACCATACTCACCCCCAAAATCGAAATTTCAACATGGTTTACAAAAATCACTTGATAACTCACTCAATATCAACTAAATTTCAAAAGCTAGTACAAACTTTCTTACCTTAATAGTGACCTAAGATGACCGATTGCTTCACTCCCTTCTTCTTCCTTTCATTCGGCCAAGAAGAACCAAGAACACAACTTGTTTTCTTTCTTCCTTAGAACATTCGGCCAAGGGGAAATGAAGAAAGATGGACACTTTTTTTTTCTTTGTTTCTTTCTTACTTTCACGGCAATGGGGAGGGGAAGAAACAATTACACACATCCTTTCCTTTTTCCATTTCTTTATTCCCCATACTTCTTATTATATTTTATCCTACATACCTCACTAGGCCAACATGTTCCCAACATGTTTCCACCCATAGCATGGCCGGCCACTACATATTAGGGAGGGGGAATTTGACATGCAAGTCCCTTTTTCTTCCACATGCACTAATAGGTCCTCATGCATTGACCTATCACATTTTAAAATTTTCTCATATAAGTCCTATTGACTAAATTCACATGCAATCGACTAAATCGAAGCTTGAAATTTTCACACATTCATGATTACATATTCTAGACAATAAACATCACATTCAAACCTTTCGGTGACTCGGTTTAGCGGTCCCGAAACTACTTCCCAACTAGGGTCAATTTGGGCTGTTACAACTCTCCCCCACTCAGGAAATTTTCGTCCCCGAAAATCTTACCGGTAAATAGGTTTGGGTATCGTTCTTTCATCGAGCTCTCGGTTTCCCAAGTAGCTTCCTCGATCCCGTGTTTGAGCCATAACACCTTTACTAACGGAACCCTTTTGTTTCGCAACCCTTCACTTCACGAGCTAGGATACGCATCGCTCTTCTTCATAACTCATATCAGCCTGAATTCAACCTCCGACGGACTAATTATGTGCGAAGGATCAGATCTATAGCGCCGAAGCATCGAAACATGAAAGACGTCGTGAATCTTTTCAAGCTCAGGGGGCAAAATCAATCTATACGCAACTGGCCCCACTCGTTCGGAGATTTCGTACGGCCCAATGAATCTCGGGCTCAACTTGCCTTTACGGCCAAATCTGAGTACCTTCTTCCAAGGTGACACTTTAAGAACACTTTATCTCCCACCTGATATTCAATGTCCTTTCGTTTTAAATCCGCATACGTTTTTTGACGATCTGTGGCTACCTTCAGACTTTCGCGGATTACCTTTACTTTTTGTTCGGCATCTTTAATCAAATCAACTCCAAAAATTTTACTTTCACCAAGCTCGGTCCAAACAATGGCGTACGGCATTTACGACCGTACAAAGCCTCATAAGGTGCCATCTTAATACTTGATTGAAAACTATTGTTGTAAGCGAATTCAATCTAAGGTAAATACCGTTCCCATGAACTACTGAACTCGAGGATGCAACATCTCAACATATCCTCAAGTATCTGAATTATCCGCTCGGATTGACCATCGGTTTAGGGGTGAAAAGCGGTGCTAAAATGCAGCTTGGTACCCAAAGCTTCTTGCAATTTCTTCCAAAATCGTGAGGTGAATCTCAGATCTCTATCCGACACGATAGAAATAGGTACTCCATGTAATCTCACAATCTGAGAGACATACAATTCGGCTAGTTTATCCAATGAAAGATCCGTACGCACGGGATAAAGTGAGCCGACTTAGTCAGCCTATCAATAACAACCCAAATCGCATCCTTCTTACTTGCGGACAATGGCAGTCCGGACACAAAGTCCATTGTGACTCGGTCCCATTTCCACTCGGGTATCATGATCGGCTGAAGTAACCCTGAAGGCACTTGATGTTCCGCTTTCACTTGTTGACATATTAAACATCTCGAAACAAAGTCGGAGATGTCTCGTTTCATACCATGCCACCAAAACCGACGTTTCAAGTCGTTGTACATTTTCGTGCTCCCCGGGTGAATTGACATTCGGCTACAATGGGCTTCGTTCAGAATCATCGGAATGAGTTCTGAATTCCTTGGAACACACAAACGACTTCTAAACCTCAAACAACCATCATCATCAATCTGAAACTCCGATTCCTTGTTCGGAACACACTCAGCTCGTTTTGCAACCAATTCATCATCGACTTCCTGAGCTTCAAGAATTTGATGAGTCAATAATGGTTTGGCTTTTAATTCAGCTACTAACACATTGTCAGGTAGAACAGACAAGTGTACATTCATCGCTCGCAAAGTAAACAGTGATTTCCGGCTTAAGGCGTCCGCAACCACATTAGCCTTTCCCGGGTGGTAATCGATGGCAAGCTCGTAATCTTTCAACAACTCAAGCCAACGTCTATGTCGCAGATTTAGGTCTCTTTGAGTCATCAAATATTTGAGACTTTTGTGATCCGAAAATACATGGCACTTCTCACCAAATAAATAATGTCGCCATATTTTTAAAGCAAATACGATGGCAGCTAGTTCGAGGTCGTGGGTCAGATCATTTCTCTCGTGTGGCTTCAATTGTCTCGACGCATAGGCCACAACTCGACCTTCTTGCATCAACACGCAACCCAACCCAAGTAGGGATGCGTCACTATAAATGACAAACTCTTTACCCGATTCGGGTTGCACCAAAATTGGAGCTTCAGTCAAATGAGTTTTCAGTTGATCGAAGCTTTTCTAACATTTCTCCGTCCATTCGAACTTAACATCCTTTTGAAGTAACTTCGTCATTGGTGTGGCTATCATCGAGAAACCTTTGACAAATCGTCGGTAATAACTGGCGAGCCCTAGAAAGCTCCGGACTTCGGTAACATTTCTCGAAGGCTTCTAGTTAAGTATGGCTGAAATTTTGCTCGGGTCAACTCGAATACCCGATGCAGATACCACATGACCCAAGAAGCTAACCTCTCTTAACCAGAACTCACACTTACTGAACTTAGCACATAACTGCTTATCCCGCAAAGTTTGCAACACTAGCCTCAGATGCTCAGCATGTTCGGTCTCATCTCTTGAATAGACCAAGATGTCATCAATGAACACAACTACGAACCGATCCAGATATGGTCTGAAGATCCGATTCATCAAATCCATAAACACCGCAGGGCATTAGTGAGCCCAAACGGCATCACTAAGAACTCGTAGTGACCGTACCTCGTTCTGAAAGCAGTTTTGGGTACGTCCGAATCTCGAATCCGCAACTGATAATAACCCAATCTCAAATCTATCTTTGAAAACACCGATGCTCCCTTTAATTGATCAAACAAATCATCAATACGCGGTAACAGATACTTATTCTTTATCGTCACTTTATTTAGTTGACGATAGTCACTGCACAACCTCATGGTTCCGTCCTTCTTTTTCACGAACAATACTGGTGCACCCCAAGGTGAGAAACTTGGTCGAGCGAAACCTCTATCCGCCAACTCTTGCAATTGAGCTTTCAATTCTTTTAACTCGGTTAGTGCCATACGATACGAAGCTATCGAAATTGGCGTAGTTCCAGGTACAAGCTCAATACCAAACTCTATCTCCCGAACAGGTGGCAAACCCGGTAATTCTTCAGGAAAAACATCCGGGTATTCACAAACCACCGGCACAGATTCGGGTTTCTTTCCTAACTCTTTGTCATCAAGTACATACGCAAGGTATGCTTCGTACCCTTTTCTTACATATTTCTGGGCCAACATTGCCGATATTACAGCTGGCAATCCCCTTAAGTCCGTAGACTCAATTCGAATTATCTCGTTATTTGCGCACCTCAAATCAATGGTCTTGCTTTTGCAATTCACAACCGCATCATGTGCGGTCAACCAATCCAAACCAAGAATAACGTCAAATTCGTCAAACGGCAAAAGCATCAAATCGGCCGGAAGACAGGATTCTCGGATTTTTAGAGGACATCTCTTACACACTTTATCAACAAGTACACATTGACCCAAGGGTTTGACACTCGAATTACGAACTCAGTAGACTCAACAGGTAGAGTCTTATTGGATGCTAAGGTTTCACATACATATGAATGAGTAGAGCCAGGGTCAATCAATGCAATCACATTAGTATCAAAGAGAGTGAAGGTACCAGTGATGACGTCAGGGGAGGATGCCTCCTCTCGTGCGCAGATGGCATATGCTCTAGCAGGAGTGCGGTTCTCGGCTCGAACAGCCATATCAGAGGCCCCTCTCTGACTACCACCCCTACCTCCTAAAATTCTCGGTGGTCTATCTCTAGTTGTCACTCCACTAGGTCTTGCACCTTGAATCTTATTCTTCTCATCAAGCTCTGTGCAATCTCTAATGAAGTGGTCCTTCGAACCGCATCCGTAACAGGCCCTGTTAATAGACTTACCCCAACACTCACCTAGGTGTCGTCTTCCACATTGGGGACATTCAGGTTTCTCGTGACGATTATTGCCCACACTAGCTACCGAAGTAGCTCGGGAGCCCATCGATGGTCTTGCCCTGATGGAAATTCCCGCAGCCGCCCTCGACTTATTAATGTCCTCCCTGAACTTCTTTACAGTTGAGAACGGAGCTTTACCCGTCGATCTTTTACGATAATCTCTAGCTTCAAATTCAGCCTTCCTCTTCTCCTTTCCAAGTTCTTCCGCCTTGCAGGCTCGTTCGACTAGTGTTACGAATTCTTTTATTTCCAAAATACCCATTAGTAGCTTTAAATCTTCATTCAATCCTTCCTCGAACCTTTTGCACATAGCAACCTCATCAGCTACACACTCCCGGACATACCTACTGAGTCTTACGAATTCATGTTCGTATTCAGATACAGTCATACGGCCTTGCTTGAGTTCCAAGAACTCCTTACGCTTCTGATCAATGAACCGTTGGCTAATAAATTTCTTTCGGAATTCCGTTTGAAAGAAGTCCCAAGTTACTCGCTCGTTCGGGACTATGGAAATCAAGGTCCTCCACCAAAAGTAGGCTGAGTCTCGCAACAGAGATACAGCACATTTTAGACATTCGTCAGGTGTGCATGACAATTCATCGAACACCCGAATGGTGTTATCAAGCCAGAACTCGGCCCTTTCGGCATCATCAGTTACTATGGCCTTGAACTCCTCGGCCCCACGCTTCCTAATCAAGTCTACAGGTGGCTTACTCAGCCTCACAGGATCAGCGACTGATGGCATTACAGGCTCTTGGGGTGGATTATTCAAATTTGGGAATTGTTGGACAGCCGGGTTGGTTCTGGCATATTGCGCGACCCACTCATTCATCATGGTAAAGAAGGCTTGTTTAGCCCCCTCACCTTGATTATTCGCAGATGACTGAGGTTCAACAGGCGGCGTCCCTTGTGCAGGAGCAGCCGCTACGCTCTCAACGTCACCCGCTAGGGTTCTTTCTTCACCGGGGTCCATTTACTAATCAAAACAAAAACATTTCAACCGTCGGAAGTCGTCACACATTTAAACATTAACATTCGGCATGTATAGCTAGACTCATACGCGCTATGGTAGTCCTAGAACCGACTAAACCATAGCTCTGATACCAATCAAATGTAACACCCCGAACCCGAAACCGACACCGGAGTCGAACACGAGGTGTTAACTGACTTTAACCCCTTATAAAATTTATTTTCCAGACACTGCCCAATCTGTGTACTAGTCGTTTTAAAAATCATATCTTGAGTTTCGTAACTCGAAAATCAGTTTTGTAATTTTTCCCAGAAACTAGACTCATGTGCCCATCTATGTATTTTTTTCTAGAATTTTTGGTTGGGCCAATTAGTACAGTTTATTAGTCAAAGTCTCCCATGTTGCAGGGGTCGACTACACTGACCTTTGCCCATTACGACCTGGATATCTCCCTACACGGGGCTTCAATACTGATGCCGTTTGTTTCTATGAAAACTATACTCATAGAGGAATCTGTACATATATCGTACGACCCCTAATTATCTCTGGTTAATTTATATTGAATTTCCAAAGTCGGAGCAGGGAATCCAGAAACCGTTCTGGCCCTGTCCCACAAAAATCTGATTATCTCTTAATATACTGCCCATATGATCTTTTCGTTACTTCCTCATGAAAACAGACTCATCGAGCTTCGATTACATAATTTATTCATCAATTAATTCCACTCCTACTATTTTTAGAGATTTTTCAATCTCATGACACTGCTGCTGCCAGCATCTGTTACGAAAGTAACTAGGTCCATTTCATGCCTACCCTTGATCCAACTCAATCGAACATTCGTGCCATCTTCGCATGGCTTAAAGTTTACATGCCAAAGTTCAATCACAACGTAATAGCTTATACATGCCAAAATGTTCTTCTAAGCCAACTAAGAAGAAAGTACCAAAACTTGCTATCCGGTGTGATGACTTCGATGACGGCCTGACCCCGCAAAAAAAAATAGATGAGTCCAAGCAACCTATAATGGGTGACAAGGAAACACCGAGTGAGTTTATAACTCAGTAAGTCATAAGCAATGCACTACCATCCATCAATAACATTATCACAAGAGGAAACAAAATGGAACGAGACAATTTACTCCATCCATACCGAACAATACCATAGTTCCTCCAACCTATCGATTCAGTTTCATATCAATTCATGCATTCACATTCCATATACTCATCAGTAGGACATTGAAGCATTTTCATAAATCAATTTATTTTCGTTACAATCAAACGACTAAACGGCCTTTGACCCATCCTACGATAAATTTTATGTACGTGACTTCAAGTATATTTGTCACATAGGTTCAAACTTACCGAGCTCAACACCAAGTATAAGCATAGCACCTATTAGCCATGTACTCAAGACACTTACCCGATCCGCTGTCCGCGATCGACTCAATAGTGTCGCACACATAGTGTCCATAATGATTCACGAATGCATATTGAGTCCGCACACTCAGTGCTATATAATCAACTCGCACACTCAGTGCTACGTAATCAAATCGCACACTTAGTGCTACATAGTCAAACTCGCACACTTAGTGCCGCATGGTCAATTCGCACACTTAGTGCATCATATTCATTTCGCACACTTAGTGCAACATAGTCAAATCGCACACTTAGTGCTGTACAATTTAATCCTGCACACTTAGCTCCAATCTCATGGTCATAAATGGTTATATCCGCACGTTTAGTGCCGAGATCAACAACTCAGTACATCTTACCTCTTTTCTTTTCATTCAACAATTTCATCATCACATACGTACATGCATATATATATATGTATATTTATTCATTCCATTCAGCATCAATACATAAACATTATGACCATTTGAAATAATACCAACTACATGCTTAATGACTTACCTTGTGTTGGGTAAGACGGTTCCAACTCGGCTACTCAGTGATCTTTTCTTTGCCTTTGCTTGATTCTCCTCCTTTAGCTCCTTGAGCTTAATCAATAATTCACTAGTTTAACCATCTTGTTAAACATTCATAATTCAATTACACATGCATATGTATGTTTGTATATTCGGCAACCATCCACACTAATTACCCATTTAGTCGATTACACACATAATTAAAGGTAACATCATGAATGGCATACTTATGTATATATATATGTATATATATACTTCGGAATGGGCATCACAATTAGATTTAACACCACCTTCATACTCAATTAGATGGCCGAATGCATGTGTATGCACAATGTCAACTATAACATCATGTAGATCCACATATACTACATTTCTTATGTTCCACATCTTAATGCCCATTATACATAATCAAATTTAACATCATCTATATATTTACTCATATGGCCGAATATACATACCCCCATATAATATCATTTTCATTCCATTTAACACTTAATTCATCATAAATTTCCCCCTTTGCTCTCTTTTTTTTTCTTCATGGCCGAATGCTCCTTCTACTCCTTTTACCTTCACAAAGCATGAATTTCATCATCCAACTTACAAGCTTACAATCTCATGAAGTTTAACCTCATGGTACCTATCAAACTCTCACTCATTAGCTTCTATCATAAACCTCCAACAACACCCAATAAACATATACTTTGGGGGTCTATGGTAGAACCAAGAAAGGAACTCATAGATATCAAGATGTGAGCAACTACCATTATTCATCTAAGTTTAGCATGAAACACAATCATCACCCTTATTAATCTTTTATAGCCGAAAACCATACTCACCCCCAAAATCGAAATTTCAACATGGTTTACAAAAATCACTTGATAACTCACTCAATATCAACTAAAATTTCAAAAGCTAGTACAAACTTTCTTACCTTAATAGTGACCTAAGATGACCGATTGCTTCACTCCCTTCTTCTTCCTTTCAATTCGGCCAAGAAGAACCAAAGAACACAACTTGTTTTTCTTTCTTCCTTAGAACATTCGGCCAAGGGGAAATGAAGAAAGATGGACACTTTTTTTTTCTTTGTTTTCTTTCTTACTTTCACGGCAATGGGGAGGGGAAGAAACAATTATACACATCCTTTCCTTTTTCCATTTCTTTATTCCCCATACTTCTTATTATATTTTATCCTACATACCTCACTAGGCCAACATGTTCCCAACATGTTTCCACCCATAGCATGGCCGGCCACTACATATTAGGGAGGGGGAATTTGACATGCAAGTCCCCTTTTTCTTCCACATGCACTAATAGGTCCTCATGCATTGACCTATCACATTTTAAAATTTTCTCATATAATTCCTATTGACTAAATTCACATGTAATCGACTAAATCGAAGCTTGAAATTTTCACTCATTCATGATTACATATTCTAGACAATAAACATCACATTCAAACCTTTCGGTGACTCGGTTTAGCGGTCCCGAAACCACTTCCCGACTAGGGTCAATTTTGGGCTGTTACAGTTCATTTTAAAATTTCCAGACAAGGTGGTTAACTGCATCACAGTCACTTTAAAAATCATATTTCGAGTTCCAAAACTTGAAAACTGATTCCGTAAATTTTTCCTAAAACTAGACACATATATCCGTCTACAAATTTGTTTCTAGAATTTTTGGTCAGGCCAATTAGTACAGTTTATTAGTTAAAGTCTCCCCTGTTACAGGGTTTGACTACTCTGACCTTCATGTATTGCGACTTAGATATCTTCCTGTACAGGGCTTCAATACTTATGCCGTTTGTTTCTAATGAAACTAGACTTGAAGAGGAATTTTTACATATAAGTCATGACTTCTAATTATCTCTGTTAATTTATAGTGAATTTCCAAAGTCAGAATAGGGGATTCAAAAATCGCTCTGGCCCTGTTTCACGAAAACTTAAACATCCCTTAAAATACGGCTCATATGATTGTTTCGTTTCTTCCATATGAAAATAGACTCATCAAGGTTCGTTTACATAATTTATTCCCTATTTAATTCCATTCCTACTATTTTTAGTGATTTTTCAAATTCACATCACTGCTGCTGTTAGCATCTGTTTTTAAGGTAGACTACACCTATTTCATGATTTTCCATGGATCAACTAGCCATTTGTCGTACATAGCCCTAAAATGATCGTGATTAACCATTTCAATGGCTAATCATTACCAAGCACCATACCACTCAATGAACAATATACAAAATGATTATAATGCTATGCTCAAGATATATAAGCCATTTTCGCATGGCTATCCAAATTTATACAATACCAAAAGGTACATGACCAACAACAAAAGGGCAGTCCTATACATGCCATTTTCAGAGTTCAACTAAAAGAGTACCAAAAGGGCTTTGATAGTGTGGACAACTTTGACTTCGACAATCCCGAGTCCGATAGCTGACGAACCAAAATCTATAAAACAGAGAATCAAAGAAACGGAATAAGCATTTAATGCTTAGTAAGTTTTGAATAATGAAATTAATTCGGCTAAGGTATAACATTCATATGGCTAAATGAATAACTTCATAAATGCACATTCTCATAATTATACTTACTTCACGCTTCAATCAATATATTCATACACAAGGTATCAAACCTAACTAAAGGCCGAAAATTCGTTAATCAATTGAACGAATACTATTTAAAACGAATCGAACTTTCTGATGCATATACGAAACATACCTTATCGTTTGGAATTTTATGAGCGTATTAACTGAAATTATTACAGCAAGATCGCTCACTTCCAAACCCAAGTATCTTCGGGATTTAGCCGGATATAACAACTCGCACAAATGCCTTCGGGTCTTAGCCCGGATATAGCAACTCGCACAAATGCCTTCGGGTCTTAGCCCGGATATAATCACTAGCATAAATGCCTTCGGGTCTTAGCCCGGATATAATCACTAGCATAAATGCCTTCGGGACATAGCCCGGATATAGAAACTCGCACGAATGCCTTCGGATCTTAGTCCAGTTATCATCCGAATAATCATGCGCATATGTCCACAAATCATAACACATTTTTATTCCGTTTCTATTACTAGGACTCAGACACAAGGCACTTATCTACCATTACCATTTTCGGCTCAATAGCCACATACAAAGAGCATGGTTTTGATTCGCTATATAACATGATCTAATCGAATCATAATCTAAATTCCATTACTCGAAAACTTACCTCGGATGTTGTCGAGCAACTTCAACGGCTATTCGATCACTTTTTCTTTTCCCTTATCCAACTTTGATCCTCTAAGCTCTTGAGCTAAATCAAACAATTTGCTTCCCAATCAAACACAATCACATGGCATCCATATATATTTTAGAACCATTCTTAACATACTACTCATTTACAAAACAAAACACTTATATCACATTTATAAAACTACAAGCCGAATATACCTATACTTACCTCACTTAAACATCAACCCTCAATTCGTGTACATTCTCAAATAGAGTAATCCTTACTTGAACTATTAGCCAACTTTATCAAATGAACAATTTTACTTAAAGTGCCATATATATATATCGACATAAGTGCTTAGATACCATGTTTCCAACAATTATTTCCTAGCTTAGTAGCCAAACCAATATTCAATAACAAACTCCTCTTTGATCAAATATATATTCGGCAATGACATGATAATTTATACTACATCAATTTTAAGCACATAAATTACTCAAACATAACCAAATTCACATTCGGTCTTGGCACATAATAAGGTAGCCGATTCTTTACCCTTAGCACCCAATGCTCACATATGATTATTTGTACAGTTCAAACACTCATCTACCATCGTTCATCTAAATTTAACACGAAACAACAACCATATATCTCTTCCATTTTCTACCATGGCCAAATGCTCTAGCTACCACACCGTTTCAAATTTTGCCATGGGTTAAGCAAAGAACTTAATGACTAACTCACAAATGCTAAAAAGAAAATCCAAGAATCATCAATCCACCATCACATGTATCATTACAAAGCTTAACACTTAGCATGCTAATGACATCAATACAAATCCACCTTAGCCGAAACTTAACTCATACAAAACCTATCTTCAAACCATAAAATGGGTAGAATTTAACTAATCATCCAAATGGTGCATAAGTTTTTTTTTTCAAGAATGGCATTGAACTTACCTTCCTCTTACTATCTACCTTAGCCGAATTTCTTCCCTAAAGATTTTTCTTCCTCCTCTTTCTCTAGTCACGGCAATGGGGGAGTAAGGGTGAGACAACTTTGGTTTCTCCTCCCACTCACCTCATGTTTTATCATTCTTAATTCACTATTTTATTTTCTAAACTAATAATGCTAATAGAAAATTCATATTATCATCAATGACCCATCCATGGCTGGCCACTACTCATTATAATTGGAAATTTGACATGCAAACCCATCATTCTTATAACATGCATTAATTGATCCTTATAGATTAACCTGTCACATTTTAAAAGTGTCACACATAAGTCCTATTAGCTGAATTCACATGCAATCGACTAAATTGAAGCTTAAAACTTTCACACATTCATATTCACACATTTTAGACAATAAATATCATATTCAAATACTTCGGTGATTCGGTTTAGCGGTCCCGAAATCGCTTTCCGACTAGGGTCAATTTAGGGCTGTCACACTAGTGGTGGTCACATATGGGCTTGTGGAAACTTGACACGGCCATGTGCAAATATCCTAAATTTTTTTCGCGATTCGAACACGAGCATTTAAGGACACATGGGCACAGGACATGGTCATGTCGTTCTTTTGTGTCTGATTTTTTTTAGATTTTGTAATTTAGTATCCTAATTTGTTTAAATTATAATTTAGTAGAAATATTCTTAGATAATATTTTAGGTAATGTACTAAAAGTTTATAAAATTTACCTTTTAGTTCCTATTAATAAAATAATAATTAGACTTAGTAAAAGAACTCAATTAAAACTGAAATTTTCAGGGCTTGCATAAATTGACTAAAATAAGGTTGGTAATCATTTAGAACTAAAAACGAGACTGTTTAACTTTAGATGGTAAAATAACCAAAATACCTTTAGGGTTTATTAATTAGAAATTTTTTTAAAATGGTTCACAAAATCACATTTGCATTAAAATTAGATAGTTAATTAGTTAAAATTGAGGTGTTATAAGGTTGGGGTGTGTTTTGGGTGGTCTTGAGCTAGAGAGTCACTTTGGTGGCTATTGTGTCGCTTCCAATTCAGGCCGGTCCGTCCTGGTCGGGTTTGGGGTGTCACATAAAGGCTGTTTCTCCTTAATTTATTGTAATAAAGTTGGGCTCACTTGAAGCTCAGCTAACAACCCACCATCACTAGCTAAACTCAAGCGCGCAACCATTGTTCGTAAATCCGCCAGAGACTTTCTACTCAAAGTGTCAGCAACAACATTTGCCTTGTTGGGATGATACTCTATCACACAATCATAATCCTTTAAAATATCAATCTAACACCTTTGTCTTAAATTCAACTACTTTTGGGTGAGGAGATACTTAAGGCTCTTGTGATTCGCATAGATAACACACATCTCTCCATACAAATAATGATGTCAAATCTTAAATGCAAAAACCACAACAACTAGTTCCAAATCATGAGTAGGGTAATTGTGCTCATGCGTCTTCAATTATCTCAAAACATAAGCCACAACTTTACCCTTTTGCATCAACAAACATTTAAGACCCAAATACGAAGCATCACTATAAACCACAAAATCTTTTCTAGGTTCTGGTTGAACCAACAAAAGTGCCTTAGTCAAAACTGTCTTAAGCTATTCAAAACTCTTCTCCCTAGCATCAGTCCATTCAAACACCACAACTTTTTGAAGCGGTTTCGTTAAGGGTGCAGCAATAATAGCAAACCCTTTAACAAATCTACGATAATAGCTAGCCAAACCCAAGAAACTCCTTACTTTGGTAATGATCCTAAAGGGCTTCCATTCTAAAATCTCATATATCTTCTTTGGATCCACATGAATCCCTTTTGCTGAAACAACATGACCTAAGAACGCCATTTCCTTAAGCCAAAATTCACACTTACTTAATCTGTCATACAACTGGTTATCTCGAAGAATATGCAAAACAACCCTCAAATGCTCTTCGTGGTCCTTTTCAGAATGAGAATACACAAAAATATCATCTATAAAAACATCCATAAATTGATCCAAGTACGAATGGAATACTCGATTCATCAAATCCAAGAACGCAGTAGGGGCATTAGTTCAACCAAACGGCATCACCAAAAACTCATAGTACCCATACTGAGTCCTAAAAGTAGTTTTCAACACATCAGACTCCTTCACCTTCAACTGATAATACCCAGATCTAAGATCAATATTTGGAAACATCGTTGCACCTTGAAACTGATCAAACAAGTCAACAATTTGAGGAAAAGGATACTTATTCTTAATAGTGAACTTGTCCAACTGCCTATAGTCAATACACATCCTCATCGTACCATCCTTCTTCTTCACAAACAAAACTGGTGCTCCCTAAGAAGATACACTTGGTCGAATAAACCCTCTATCAAGAAACTCTTGCAATTGAATCTTTAACTCTTTGAGCTCTTTTGGTGCCATGTGATGGGGGAAATGGATACCGATGTAGTACCAGGATAGAGCTCAATTTCAAACTCAACTTCACATTTTGGTGGCAAACCCAGTAACTCTTCAGGAAACACGTTAAGAAAATTCTTAACAGTGCGAATATCCTAAACTCTTAACTACATACTAACAGAATTCATCACATAGGGCAAATAAGCCTCAAACCTTTACCCATCAACTTCTCAGCCTTCAAAGCTGATACCATATTAGACAAAAAACCCCGGTCTTCCACCAACAACAACAACTTCCAACCCATCACTTTTCCTCAAAGTAATTTGTTTAGTCTCAAAATCTATCCTAGCCTTATTCTCAGTTAACCAATCCATACCAAGAATAACATCAAATCTACAGAAAGGCAATTCCATAAGACTAATAAAGAAAACTTGTCATTGAATCATAAGAGGACATTTATGATAAACTTTATTCGCTATTACACTATCACAGAAAGAACTAATCAAAGTCATACCTAAACCAATAGTTTCAACAAGAATCTCTAACTTACATGCCAATTCACTCAAAATATACAAATGTTTTGAACCAGAATCAACTAAGGAAAACAATGGAGTAGACTGCAAAGTAAAAGTACTTGCGATAACATCAGTCAGATCCTAATCGTCTGGCTCCCTAACAACATAAACTCATGTTGGACCTCCAGACTCAACCTATTAAGCAACAATATGTGCAACAATCCGCTACCCAACGGTCTCCTTTAGTAGGCTCAGAAGTAGGTGCTAAACTCTGAGTTAGTGAAACCTCAACACTATTCGGACAACCCCTTAGACAATGTTCCTTCGAACCATATTTAAAACATTCACTTGACAACTTACGACACCCTCAAAAATGCCTACACTCGCAGTGCATACAAAGCGGCCATCTAGAACTACCCGTCGAACCACTAGCACTCACCACAATACTACTCTGCTGCCTAGACTGACTCGTCGAGACCCATATCTAGCACCCCTACTAGGACTATGAGTATCACGTCCTTCCTTAGGTGGTCAAGCAGATGCACCATCAGAAGCTCTCTTACCAGAATCAATAACCACATAATAAGGTGGCTCATCTAAGGTCTCCTCAAATTTTTTAGCTCTCTCAACTAACTCAACAAACATCACTACATTCTAAGCTACCAAGAACACGTAAATCTCATGATTAAGCCTAACTCAGAACCTCTTACAATGATCCCTCTTAAAAAGTATCATCTTAGGAGCATATTGGCTAAGTCATACAAACTCAGCCTCATAATCAGCCACATACAAATCACCCTGAATCAAATTAAGAAACTCATGCTTATGAGCCCCCATATACTGTTTGCCTATAAACTTCCTTTTACAGATTTAAAGGAAGTATCCCCATGTCAACCTATCAGAAACAGTACATCTGATATCTATATTCCACCGACGATGAGCCTCACTATCAAGGAAGGACACAGAACAACCCAACTTCTCTTTGTCAGAACAAAACATCTGATCAAGGATCCTTTCAACACCCTCCAACTGTAACACCCCTAACCCGTATCCGTCACTAGAACAGGGTTACAGAGCATTATCGGATCATTCAGAACATTTATAAATGATTCACGTTAATTGCTATTCATTTACCAAAATTATTCATAACGTCACTTAAATGGATCTTCGAGGCCTTATATGAGCTTTAGAATCGAATCAGGGTTTAATCGAGATCTCTAAAATTTTTTTTGTGAATTTTTCTAAAATTTTACTTGGTGCAGGGCTCACACACTCGTGTGGTCTAGAGACACGCTCGTGTGACCCTAAGACACACTCGTGTTGTAGGCTGTGTTCAACCCCGTGTAAATCTCTGACTTGAACCACATGGCTAGCCACATGCCCGTTTGAATAGGCCGTGTGATCAATTTAATTTTCAAAAATTAGGTCCAGGGTTCACACGGCCAAGACACATGTCCGTGTTCTAGGCCGTGTAGCACCCACGGTTGACAACACGCCCGTGTCTCTACCCATGTGTTCAATTCTGAGCATTCTGTTTCTCAAATTTAAGACTCAGGGGACACACGGCCTAACCACACGCCCATGTACCAGGCCGTGTGTCACACACAGTTAATGCACACGCCTGTGTGTCTACCCGTGTGGACAAAATAAAGCCATTTCTAGCTTTATTTCTTGCCCAAAACTTTACTAATAACCTACACCAAAATTCACATTCATATCTCAACCAATCCAAGTATTTTAATCAAGTTAATTCTATCACTTAAAATGGTATATCATCATAGGCATACAAGTTTATCATCTTACCTTAGTTTAGTCTAGGCATTAACATCATTTGACAACAGACACTTATCATAGCACATATGTGTTTATCATAATAACTTACTTTATAATACAAAAATAAACCATTACTAGCAATTCCAATGGCTAGGTTACAAACATCATTTTCAAGCCACTAATGACAAAGTATCCTATACATGCCATTATATCAAAATGATTTTTACTATATATACCCAAAATAAGCTAACGGATAGTGTAATGATGCTCCAACTAATCTCCAACCTTCGCGACCTTCCGAGCATAAAAAAATAGGGAAAATAAAACTAAATAAGCATTACATTCTTAGTAAGTTCGTATAACAGGAATTAAAACTTACCAATGTACATTTATTAACATGAAGCATTCAATAGCATGCTTTTTCTTCGATATGGCAAATTTACCTATACACATACACTCAATCAAACAAGTTAGTTACATTAATGTTCACATAAACATCAAGTAAGCATAGATGAGCTCATCATACTATATCCTTTCAAGACATCATTCATTTCATCTCATAATTCTCATATCATGTCAAGCATTTTATCCATTGAATTATTGAAATTCTGATGGATATTTAAACAGTACACTCAAGGTGTAAAATTTAACAACCTTTCCATTCATATTTAGGAGTACCCATTATGGCACTAAATCGGAAAGCACACTCTCGAACCTCATAACATATAATAGGATTACTAGTCCAGGCTAAATCCTTTTTGTAATATATGCTCAGAAGAGCCCAATTAGGATTACTAGTCCAGGCTAAATCCTAATTGTAGCAAATGCTCGAGAGGGATTATATCAGGATTACTAGTCTAGGCTAAATCCTGTCAACAACAATGTAGGACCTCATTCAGTAAGGAAATTTTGTTTATCCATCGAAATCCAATATTCAAATAGAATTTAACATTTCAAACAATCTCAAGCATGTAATCATTTCTTATGTTATAACATTCAAATTAACTAACATAAATATAAAACACATTCCATACAACGCAACATTCAATATATCATATTTACAAGCTCAATTAAGTTACACAAACTTACCTCGACACTTGTTCGCGTATATAAATCTACTAATCTGAAACTTTATCTTTTCCTCGATCTAGATTTGAATTTGTGTTATTCGGATCTATATAAATGAATTTATTCATCAATTTATCACATTTCACATTCAAGTGGACTCAATTTACATCCTAGGCAAAATTACCATTTTGTCCCCAACTTTTCCATAAATTCGAATTTCATCCCTAGGCTCGAAAATTAAAAATTTATGCAATTTACTCCCTATTCCAAGTCTAACAAAAATTTCACTATAAAATTTGCAGCACATACATTCTATAAAATTTAGAATTTTTCTTCAATTTTCACAACTTTACATTTTAGTCCCTACATCATGTTCTCATCAAAAATCATTTTGTAAAAGTTGTTTATCTATCAACAACCTTTCATTTCCTACCATAAATTTTGAATTTTCAGCATATTCATCCATGACATAATTTTCATACTTTGATAACCTTTCAAATTGATCCCCCAAATAGATAGATTAAGCTATCTCGGTTTCAAAAGTATCAAAATGATTAAAAACAAGACAAGAAAACTTACCGAATTAAGCCAAGAAAGTTTCTTCTCTCTCTCTTAGGGTTTCCATGTTTTTTGTGGATGAAGATGACATAAAAATAAGACGATATTTCTTTTTTCATCTTTTAATTAATTAAATTAATTTAAGTTCCAATTTAGTCCTTGCACTTTTTCTAAATTTCCATGGATGAATCACCAAAAAATATCTACACACTTTTCTTTAATGGTCTAATTACCATATAAGGACCTCAAGTTTTGAATTCCATAGCTATTTAATCCTTCTAGCTACTAGAATTTAACTTTTGCATTTTATGTGATTTGGTCCTTCCTATAATTAAACACATAATTGGTAAAATTTTCTTATCAGAAATTTTACATGACATTTCTAATATAATACGGACCACGAAATAAAATTAAAATAAATTTTATTTTCGGCTCAGATTTGTGGTCCTGGAACCACTGTTCCGATTTCACTAAAATTGGGTTTTTACAACTTTCACCCTTTAAGGATTTTCGTCGTTGAAAATCTTACCAGTAAAGAGATTTGGGTATTGCTTCCTCATGGAATCCTCCGGTTCCCAGGTAGCCTCTTCTAAACCATGTCATTACCAAAGAAATTTTACTAATGCTTCCTTTTTATTCCTTAAGTCTTTCCTTTCACGTGCCAGAATTTTGATTGGTTCTTCACTATAAGTCATATCAGGTTGAATCTCAACTTCTGTTGGAGAAATAACATGTGAAGGATCCGATCAATACCGTCGTAACATAGACACATGAAAAACATTATGAATACGATCAAGTTCTGGTGGTAAGGCTAATCGATATGCAATAGTTCCAATTCTTTCTGTAATCTCATATGGCTCAATAAACCGTGGACATAGTTTTCCTTTACGACCAAACAAGAGAACTTTCTTCCAATGAGATATTTTCAAGAATACTTTGTCACCGACTTGAAATTCTATTTCTTTTCGTTTAAGATCTGCATAGGACTTTTGACGATTAGAGGCTGCTTTCAAACTGTTTCCAATTACTTTCACTTTTTCCTCGGTTTCACAGACTAAGTCAACTCCGTGGAACTTTTTCTTGCTGAGTTCTGTCCAATACAATGGAGTTTTACGTTTGTGACCATATAAAGCTTCATACAGTGCCATTTTGATACTGGACTGATAATTATTATAGTAAGAAAATTCAACTAAAGGAAAATACTTTTCCTAGTTACCTTCAAATTCAATTATACAACATCGAAGCATATTTCCAAAGATCTGTATTACACGTTCAGATTGATCATCTATCTGGGGATGAAACGTAGTAGTAAAGTGTAACTGAGTACCCAGAGCTTCTTGTAATTTGCTCTAGAATCGATATGTAAACTGAGGGTCTCTATCTGAAATAATGGAGACAGGTATTCCATGCAATTTGACAATCTCAGAGACATATAATTCAATTAATCTATCCAAAGAATAATCCATAAGTACCGGAATAAAGTGTGAAGACTTTGTCAACTGATCAAGAATAACCGAAATGGCATCTTTCTTCTTTGGAGACAGGGGTAATCCCGATACAAAGTCCATGGTAATTCTTTCCCAGTTCCATTCTGGTATCATAACTAGCTGCAACAATCCCGAAGGCAACTGATATTCAGCTTTTACTTGCTGACATATCAAACATTTAGATACAAACTCAGAAATATCCCGTTTCATTCCTAGCCACCAGTACATATTTTTCAGATCATTATACATTTTATTACTACCAGGATGAATAGACATGTTACTATTATGACCTTCATTCAAAATCTTCTGTACTAGTTCTAAAATTTTCGGTACACATACTCTATCTCTAAATAACAAACAACCATCAGTCCCTATCTAAATTCCTGAGTCAGGAGTCGATTCACTTTGTATTCGTTTTGCTTGCAACTTACTATCTTTTTTCTAAGCTTCAGATATTTGCTGCTAAAATGTCAGTCTAGCTTTTAACTTAGCTATAATTGAACCATCATCAGATAATGACAATCGAGTATTCATAACTCGCAAGGAAAACAGGGATTTTTCTGCTCAAAGCATCTGCAACTACATTGGCTTTTCCCGGATGGTAGTCAATAACAAGATCATAATCTTTCAGTAATTCAAGCCACCTACGCTGTCTCAAATTCAAATCTTTATGTGACATCAAATACTTCAAACTTTTATAATCAGTGAATACATGATATTTTTCACTGTACAAATAATGTCGCCATATTTTCAATGCAAACACAATTGCTTTCAATTCAAGATCACGTATTGGGTAATTTCTTTCATATGGTTTTAGCTGTCTTGAAGCATAGGTTACTACTTTACCTTCTTGCATCAAAATATAGCCTAAACCATTCAATGATGCATCACTATAAATTATAAATTCCTTACCTGATTCAGGCTGAACTAACACTGGTGCTTTTGTCAATAAGGTTTTCAATCTATCAAAACTCCACTGACATTTATTAGACCACTCAAATTTCACATATTTTTGCAATAGACGGGTCATCGGAGAAGCTATCATTGAGAACCTTTCTACAAACCTTCAATAATGCCCAGCTAGTCCCAAAAAACTTCAGACTTCTAACACATTCTTAGGTGGCTTCCAGTTAACAATAGCTAAAATTTTATTCGGATCCACCTTGACACCTTCAGCAGATACTATATGCCCAAGAAAACTAACTTCCCAAAGCCAAAATTCACATTTACTGAATTTGGCATACAATAGTTTCTCACGTAGAGTTTGCAACACTATTCTCAAATGCTCAGCATGTTCATTCTCATCTCAGGAGTAAGCCAAAATATCATCTATAAATACCATTATGGTCTAAAAATTCTGTTCATTAGATCCATAAACACTATAGGCGCATTTGTCAAACTGAATGGCATCACAAGAAACTCGTACTGCCTGTACTTGGTGTTGAAAGCTATTTTTGGAACATCTGAATCTTTTACTCGTAACTGATAATAGCCAAAAAAGAGATCAATCTTTGAAAATACAGTGGCACATTTCAACTGGTTAAACAGGTCATCAATACGAGGTAATGTATACTTGTTTTTTATTGTAACTTTGTTGAGCTGTCTATAATCAATGCACAGCCTCAACGATCCATCTTTCTTCTTTACAAATAGAACCGGTACACCTCAAGGTGAGAACTAGGTCGAGCAAAACCTCTATTAATCAATTCTTGTAACTATGCTTTTAACTCTTTTAATTCAGTAAAAGCCATTCTGTAAGGTACTATAGATATCGGTGTTGTACTCACAACAAGATCTATAGAGAATTCCACTTCTCTAATTGATGGTAAACCAGGTAACTCTTCTGGAAATACATCATGAAATTCACAAACAACCGACACTAACTGAATCTTTGACTCAGATACTTTAGTATCCAGTACATATGAAATGTAAGCATCATAACCCTTTTTGACATACTTTTATGCTGATATTGCTGAAATCAGATTAATAATCTATCCAGCTTGTTAGATTCAACATGAAGTAATTCACCACTCTGACATTTCAATACAATATATCTCAGCTTACAATTCACCACTGCATCATATTGGGTTAACCAATCCATTCCCAAAATCACATCAAATTCATCAAATGGCAATAAAATCAAGTCAGTCGAAAAGCAATAACCTTTTACCATCAACGAACAGTTTTTACAGACTTTATCCACCATAACACACTGGCCCAGGAGGTTGAAACTTTAATCACAAATTTAGTGAATTCAATAGGTAAATTTTTAACAGACACTAAGTTTGTGCATATGTATAAATGTGTGGAACTAGGATCAATCAAAGTAGTAATATCAGTATCAAGAAGAGAATATGTGCCAGTAATAAAATCTGGTGTAGAAGCATATTCTCTAGCACAAATAGCATATGTCTTTACCGGTGCTCATGCCTCAAGTTTAACGGTTGAATCTTTTGGAGCACCTTGGCTACCTCTAACATTATCGAGGTGACAGGGTGGTCTGCCTCTCGAATAGGATTACTCGGCTTTGGGGTCTGTTCAATTTCTTTTTCACCCCTTTTTGGACAGTCTTTAAGGAAATGATCAAGGGATCAAAATGAAATTTGTTGCAATGCTTTCACTTTGGTTTGGGATTACCGGCACTTCCCAAACTTGTTACAGATGGAGACGAAGACCTCGAGTTAAAGCATTGAGTGCCTCGCTCTTTTCCTGAATATCCCACTGATGTTGTAAAATGGTCATAATACTTCTTTGATTTCTTAGAAGCAGATGATTGTAACTTACTCAAAATTATTTTACCCAAAAATCGAGCTTCTCTTTCATCTTGTTTTTTTTCTTTACTCAATTCCTCAGCTTTATGTGCTTGATCAGCTAACACCACAAATTCCCTCAATTCAAGAATCCCAATCAACAGTTTAATATCTTTATTTAAACCCTCATCAAATCATTTGCACATGTCAGCTTTAGATGGAACTTCTCTGGCATGCTTACTTAACCAAACAAATTCTCGTTCATATTCAGATATAGTCATATTCCCCTATTTGAGCTCTAAAAATCCTTTCTTTTTCTGATCCAAAAATATCTGGCTAACATACTTCTTTCTGAATTCAAATTGGAAAATTTCCCATGTAATGTTTTCTCTAGGTACCACCGAAGTTATGGTATTCCACCAATGATAAGTTGTATCCTTCAGTAAAGACACTGCACATTTCAAACATTCAGCGGGTGTACAAGATAATTCTTCTAAAACTCGGTTGGTATTTTGTAACATCCCGAAATAGGGCCTAAACAGAACAGTGGTTGCAAAACCACAAATTCGAGATAGAAAAAATTATTTTATTATTATTTTGAGGTTCATGATATGATTTCATGATTGTCTAAAAATTTCGTGATGAAATTCTATGCATAAAGTGCTTAAGTTGAGATTAGGGACTAAATCGAATAATTTATAAAACTTGCATTCTAGATGTATTTAGTATGAATTGCTTTGGAATATTAATTAGGAGGGTTTAAATAAAAATTTGACCAATTTCTAAGTTCATGGACAAAATAGGATATGGATGGAATTTTTGAAAGTTTAATAAGGAAGGGCATTTTGGTCATTTGGATATTAAATGAAATAAAAAGGGAAAAATAATACAAAATTCATCATCTTCTTCATTAGCACGAAATTTCAAGGGTTCTCCATAGCTAGGGTTTGTTTCAAGCTTTCAAGCTCCATAGTAAGTGATTCCAAGCCCCGTTTTTAATGTTCTTTTCGTTTTTGGAGTCCCGGTAGCTCGATAAAGCTTATGCTAGCAATAATTTAAGTTAGGGTTCATATTTGGAAAAATACCCATAGGTGAAAAGTGTTTATTTTGATGTTTTATGATAGGATATTAGGTTTTAAATTATGTTAGACAACTTGTGCTACTCGGTTTTAAGTGAAAATGAGTAAAAGGGCTTAATCGGTAAAAATACCTAATAGTCATAAGTACATGTTAGAGTGTGAATTTGATGTTGTCATAGAAGAGAAAATTTATCAGCATGTCATAAAACATAAGAAAATAGGATGAAGTTTAAATTACGAGCCTTGGGGCAAAAGTGCAAATATGTGAAAGTTTAGGGGCAAAAATGTAATTTTGCCAAAGTTTGGGTAAAGGACTGTTTTGATAAATGTGAATATTAAATAAGTTAAAATTTCTATTATAATCAATAAGAGTGAAATTCGGGAGTAGATCGGGGAAAAGAAAAAGTAAAGGACTAAATTGTAAAGTTTAGTCACATTTTGTATCGAGGTAAGTTTACAGTAAATAAATGCAATATCCTTTTATTTTACATTATTATTTTCAATTTCCAGCATTTATATACTTATTTTTTTGAGAATATTTAAAGTCGAATTAAAGGCGAAGTGACAGAGAAAAAGCATTAGGAAGCCCCGTTTGAACCTTAGGAATGTTAGGATATTGGGGTTGACAGGACATGACAGGACAGAAATGAGCCATGTAAGTCCATATCAGATATATGGCTTTGGAGACGGGAATGAGCCATGTAAGCCCATATTAGATATATATATGGCATTGGAGACAGGAATAATTCATGTAAGTCCATGTCGAAGACATGGCATTGGCAGGATATTGATAGACAGGAACGACCCTAGTATACTTAGTATTCCGAGTGATTCAACGGGTCATTGTACACGTTAAATTACAGTGAATTATCAGCAAAAGGGAAGGTAGATTATATTTATGAATAGTGAAAGGTCAGGTAAGAAAGAAGGTAAGTGAGTAAAGAAAAAGGTAGAAAATGAGAAGTAAAGAAAGTTTATGAGGCTAGGTGACATTATGTATAATTATTCATTATGTTGAATGTTATAATTTATTTTCTTGTAAGCTTACTAAGCCTAGTGCTTACTCTCTTTATTTTATTTTTCTTATAGTTTTTATCAAGCCACTCGGGGATCGAATGAAACGTCGGAGACCCGATCACACTATCGAAGAAATCACATTAATATAGTTAGACGTTTCATTTTGTGTATGGCATGTATAGGAACTTGGTTTCTTTTGATATGACATGATCAATGAGTGATGTGTAAATACTTGCTAGTGATTAGCTAATAGAATGGCTGATGATATACATGTTTAATAGTATGTATGATTAAGTAGTAACTATCACATGAAAACTACGAAAAATGTGAAAGTAACTTAAAAACGGATTCAAGTATCAGAAATAACGTGACTTTGAAAAATCACAAAAAAATTGTAGAGACATGGTTTGATGGTGAATAATATATGAAATTAAATCTCATTGTGTCTATTTTCATATGGAATAAGCAAAACAGGTAAAGGTTTTGTATTTTATAAGATATCTGAGTTTTAGTGAAATAGGGCCAGAGCGATTTCTGGATCCCCTGTTCCAACTTTGGAAATTCACCATAAATTTAAATAAAAAATAATTAGGTGGTTTACTTTATATGGTTAGAATCCTTATTGAATATAGTTTTAATAGAAACAAACGGTATAGTAATATGAATTTTTTTACAGTGAGAAAAGTGGTTCGAAGTAAGTAGAGGTCAGTGCAGTCAAATTCTGAAACAGGGGTAACTTTAACTAATAAAATGTACTAATTGGATAAGTCAAAAATTCTAGAAAAAATTAGGCAAATATATATATGAGTCTAGTTTCAGGAAAAATTTATTGATCTTAATTTCGAGTTTGGAACTCAAGAAATGAATTTTTAAGCATCCATAACACAGAAAAATAGTTTATTCCGAAAATTAAAATAAGTGGTTTAGAGTTGTTTAAAAGGTAAGATAAGTTTAGTAACACCTCAAGCTTGACTCCAGTGATGGTTTCGGGCATGGGGGAGTTACATTTATTGGTATAATAGTAGGTTTAGTCGGTTCTTGGAACAGTTAGTGTGAGTAAAAGTCTAGCTATACATGCCATACTTGTATTTTGATAGTGTGATGACTCCTGACGATTTTTAGATATTTTGTTTTATAGTAATGGATCCCGAGCGAGCTGGTGATGATGATGTAGAAAGTAATGCGCCTGCTCCCGCGGAAGGGGCAGCGCCATCTAAGAATAGGCCAGTAACAGTTAATCAGGGAGGAGTGACTCAAGAAGCTCTCTTCCAAGCTTTGAATGATTTGTTTGCCGAGTTTGTTTGTATGAATCCGGCAGTTAGACCTCCACCCCCTCATGATTCTCAGGCTACCCATGTAGCTCAAGCTTCCCCAATCACAGGTATAGTGATAAGAGAAAAGCCACCAGTTGATAGAATCAGGAAACAAGGGGCAGAAGAGTTCTGAGCAACAAAAGATGATGATGCAGAAAGAGCAGAATTTTGGTTAGAAAATACTATCAGAGTCTTTGACGAATTATCTTGTACACCGGAGGAGTGTATGAAATGTGTAGTATCACTTCTTAGAGACTCAGCCTACCACTGGTGGAAGACACTTGTATCAATTGTACCAAAGGAGAGGGTCACTTGGGATTTCTTTCAGGAGGAATTTTGTAAAAAGTACATCAGTCAGAGGTTTATTGACCAGAAGAGAAAGGAATTACTGGAATTGAAACAAGGTAATATGATGGTGACTGATTATGAGCGCGAATTTGTCAGGCTTAGTAAATATGCTCGAGAATGTGTGTCCATAGAGGCTATTATGTGTAAAAGGTTTGAGGATGGGTTAAATGATAATATCCGACTGTCAGTGGGTGTCCTAGAAATAAAAGAGTTCGTTATTTTAGTTGAGAGAGCCTGTAAGGCAGAGGAGCGGTTAAAAACAAAAGGCAAAGTTGAGACAGAGACACAAGATACAAATAAGAGACAGATGAGTAGGTCATTCCAGGCTACATCCAAAAGACCAAAGGAGTTTTCTACCAGATCTCGTTTCTCAGTCGGGTATTCTAGTCAGAATAGAGGCAGCAGATTTAAGGATTCGAAGGCTCAAAACACCTCGACTGCGAGTGTAGGTAATGTTGGATAGGGTAGATCAGGGTGTTCACGGTGTGGTAGACTTCATTATGGTCCTTGTCGAGCAGGCGAAAATGTTTGTTATAAATGCGGTGCTCCAGATCATTTTGTACGAGAATGTCCAGAGGTGGCTAATCGAGAGATAACACATAGTGCTAGATCCAGAAATGCTCCTGCTAGAGGCAGATCACCGAGGCAACTGAGAGTAGGAGCAAGTAACAGAGGTGCCTCAAGAGATTCGACTGTGAGACCAAATGTTAGAGCCCCTGCAAGGACTTATGCTATTCGTGCACGCGAAGAGGCATCCTTCCCCGATGTGATTACGGGTATATTTTCTCTATATGATATTAATGTCATTTCTTTGATTGATCCGGGTTCAACTCATTCATATGTTTGCAAGAAATTGATGTCTAGTACAAGTATGCCTATAGAATCTACAGAATTTGTGATTAAAGTATCGAATCCATTAGGCAAGCATGTATTAGTAGATAAAGCAATTAAGGAACAAAACTATTGCACTTGTGAAAGTACTATGGAATAGACATCGGGTAGACGAGGCTACATGGGAACCCGAAGAGCCTATGAGAAAACAGTACCCAAATCTCTTCACACGTAAGATTTTCGGGGACAAAAATCCCTAAAGGGGGAGAAATGTAACATCCCGAAATAGGGCCTAAACGGAAAAGTGGTTACAAAACCACAAATCCGAGGTAGAAAAATTTATTTTATTATTATTTTGAGGTTCATGATATGATTGCATGATTGTGTGAAAAATTCGTGATGAAATTCTATGCATAAAGTGCTTAAGTTGAGATTAGGGACTAAATCGAATAATCTGCAAAACTTGCATTCTAGAAGTTTTTAGTATGAAATTACTTCGGAATATTAATTAGGAGGGTTTAAATAAAATTTTACCAATTTCTAAGTTCATGGACAAAATAGGACATGGATGGAATTTTTGAAAGTTTAATAAGGAAGGGCCTTTTGGTCATTTGGATATTAAATGAAATAAAAAGGGAAAAATAACACAAAATTCATCATCTTCTTCATTAGCACGAAATTTCAAGGGTTCTCCATAGCTAGGGTTTGTTTCAAGCTTTCAAGCTCCATAGTAAGTGATTCCAAGCCCCGTTTTTAATGTTCTCTACGTTTTCGGAGTCCCGGTAGCTCGATAAAGCTTATGCTAGCAATAATTTAAGTTAGGGTTTATATTTGGAAAAATACCCATAGGTGAAAAGTGTTTATTTTGATGTTTTATGATCGAATATGAGATTTTAAATTATGTTAGACAACTTGTGCTACTCGGTTTTAAGTGAAAACGAGTAAAAGGGCTTAATTAGTAAAAATACCTAATAGTCATAAGTACATGCTAGAGTGTGAATTTGATGTTGTCATAGAAGAGAAAAATGATCAGCATGTCATAAAACATAAGAAAATAGGATGAATTTTAAATTACGAGCCTTGGGGAAAAAGTGCAAATATGTGAAAGTTTAGGGGCAAAAATGTAATTTTGCCAAAGTTTGGGTCAAGAACTGTTTTGATAAATGTGAATATTAAATAGGTTAAAATTTCTATTATAGATTAAGAAGAGCGAAATTCGGGAGTAGATCGGGGAAAAGAAAAAGTAAAGGACTAAATTGTAAAGTTTAGTCACATTTTGTATCGAGGTAAGTTTACAGTAAATAAATGCAATATTCTTTTATTTTACATTATTATTTTCAATTTCCAGCATTTATATACTTATTTTTTGAGAATATTTAAAGTCGAATTAAAGGCGAAGTGACAAAGAAAAGGCATTAGGAAGCCCCGTTTGAACCTTAGGAATGTTAGGATATTGGGGTTGACAAGACAGGACAGGACAGAAATGAGCCATGTAAGTCCATATCAGATATATGGCTTTGGAGACAGGAATGAGCCATGTAAGCCCATATTAGATATATATATGGCATGGAGACAGGAATAATTCATGTAAGTCCATGTCGAAGACATGGCATTGGCAGGATATTGATAGACAGGAACGACCCTAGTATCCTTAGTATTCTGAGTGGTTCAACGGGTCATTGTACACGTTAAATTACAGTGAGTTGTCAGCAAAAGGGAAGGTAGATTATATTTATGAATAGTGAAAGGTCAGGTAAGAAAGAAGGTAAGTGAGTAAAGAAGAAGGTAGAAAATGAGAAGTAAAGAAAGTTTCTGAGGCTAGGTGACATTATGTATAATTATTCATTATGTTGAATGTTATAATTTATTTTCTTGTAAGCTTACTGAGCCTAGTGCTTACTCTCTTTATTTTATTTTTTTTATATTTTTTATCAAGCCACTCGGGGATCGAATGAAACGTCGGAGACCTGATCATACTATCGAAGAAATCACATTGATATAGTTAGACGTTTCATTTTGTGTATGGCATGTATAGGAACTTGGTTTCTTTTGATATGATATGATCAATGAATGATGTGTAAATACTTGCTAGTGATCAACTAATAGAATGGCTGATGATATACATGTTTAATAGTATGTATGATTAAGTAGTAACTATCACATGAAAACTACGAAAAATGTGAAAGTAACTTAAAAACAGATTCAAGTATCAGAAATAACGCGACTTTGAAAAATCACAAAAAAAATTTTAGAGACATGGTTTGATGGTGAATAATATATGACATTAAATCTCATTGTGTCTATTTTCATATGGAATAAGCAAAACAAGTAAAGGTTTTGTATTTTATAAGATATCTGAGTTTTAGTGAAACAGGGCCAGAGCGATTTCTGGATCCCCTATTCCAACTTTGGAAATTCACCATAAATTTTAAAAAAATAATTAGGTGGTGTAATTTATATGGTTAGAATCCTTATTGAGTCTAGTTTTAATAGAAATAAATAGTATAGTAATATGAATTTTTTTATAGGGAGAAAAGTTGTTCGTAGTAAGTAGAGGTCAGTGCAGTCGAATTCTGAAACAGGGGTAACTTTAACTAATAAACTGTACTAATTGGATAAGTCAAAAATTCTAGAAAAAATTTAGTAGATATATATATGAGTCTAGTTTCAGGAAAAATTTACAGATCTTAATATCGAGTTTTGGAACTTGAGAAATGAATTTTTCAGCAACAATGACGCAAAAAAACTATTTATTCTGAAAATTAAAATAAGTGGTTTAGAGTTGTTTAAAAGGTAAGATAAGTTTAGTAACACCTCAAGCTTGACTCCGGTGACGGTTTCGGGCATGGGGGCGCAACATTTTTTCCAACCAAAATTCAGCCCTTCCTGGATCATCATCTATGGTAGCTCTAAATTCTTCTTCCTCATGCTTACAGATTTTATCTACCGGAGGCTTACCAATTCTAATAGGTTGGCATCTCAGGAACCGGTTGAGGTGCAGGTTGGGGAGGTCATTGTACAACGGGGTTTGTTATTAAAGACTTAGTAAACCATTCAGTCATCAATTTACAGAAGGCCTGCTTTGTCTCCTCACTTTGGCCCTCAGATACGGGCCTTTCAATACTAGATGCAAATGCAACTCTTTGAACTGAAGCTGAAGATTTGCCCCCAGCTTCCTCGGATTCAGCTCTAGCTTGGTTGGATGACATTACTATATGAAAAACACATTTAAAATGATCAGGAGACATCCCACTATCACAAATTATATAATGGCATGTATAGCAAAACTAGCGTTTGCTATGTTAAATCCGAGAATCGACTAAACCGTAGCTCTAACACCACTAAATGTAACACCTCTAACTCGTATCCGTCATCAAAATAGGGTTACGGAGCATTACCAGAATATTCAAAACATTTACAAATGATTCACGTTAATTTCTATTCGTTTACCAAAATTATTCATAACGTGCCTTAAGTGGACTCTCGAGGCCCAATATGAGCTTTAGAATCAAATAGGGGCTTAACCGAGATCACTAAAAATTTTTTGTGAAATTTTCTAAAATTTTCCTAGCTACAGGGCTCACAAACCCATGTGACCCTAAGACACGCCCCTGCTCAGGCCATGTTTAACCCCATGTAACCCTTTGACTTGTGCCACACGGCCAGCCACACGCCCGTGTGAGTTGGCCCTGTGATCAATTTAATTTTCAAAAACTAGGTGCAGGGTTCACACGGCCAAGACACACGTCCGTGTTCTAGGCCGTGTAGCACACATGGCTAAGACACAAGCTCGTGTCTCTACCCATGAGTTCAATTCTGAGCATTCTGTTTCTTGAATTTAAGATGCAGGGGACACACGACCTAACCACACGCCCATGTACCAGGCCATGTGTCACACACGGTCAACACACACACCTGTGTGTCTACCCGTGTGGACAAAATAAAGTCATTTCTACCTTCATTTCTCACCCAAAACTTTACCAATAACCTACACCAAAATTCACATTCATATCTCAACTAATTAAGCATTTTAATCAAGTTAATTCTATCACTTAACATGGTATATCATCAGACGCATACAAGTTTATAATCTTACCTTAGTTTAGTCTAGGCATAAACATCATTTGACCACATACACTTAACATAGCACGTGTGTTTATCATAATAACTTACTTTATAATTCCAAAATAAACCATTATCAGTCATTCCAATGGCTAGGTTACAAACATCATTTTAAAGCCACTAATGACCAAGTATCCTGTACATGTCATTATATAAAAATGATTTTTACTATATATACCCAAAATAAGCTAGTGGATAGTGTGATGATGCTCCAATTGATATCCAACCTTCTCGACCTTCCAAGCACTATAAAGCAGGGAAAATAAAACTAAGTAAGCATCACATGCTTAGTAAGTTCGTATAACAGGAATTAAAACTTACTAATTTACATTTATTAACATTAAGCATTCAATAACTTGGTTTTTCATCAATTTGCAAATTTACCTATACACATACACTCAATCAAACAAGTTAGTTACATTAATGTTCACATAAACATCAAGTAAGCATAGATGAGCTCATCATACTATATTCTTTCAAGACATCATTCATTTCGTATCATAATTCTCATATCATGTCAAGTATTTTATGCATTGAATCATTCAAATTCTGATGGATATTTAAACAGTACACTCAAAGTGTACAATTTAACAACCTGCCCATTCATATTCAGGAGTACCCATTGGGGCACTAAATCAGAAAGTACATTCTCGAGCCTCATAACATATAACAGGATTACCAGTCCAGGCTAAATCCGTTTTTTTGTAATATATGCTCAGAAGGGCTCAATTAGGATTACAAGTCTAGGCTAAATCCTAGTGGTAACATTTGCTCGAGAGGGATCATATCAAGATTACCAATCCAGGTTGAATCCCGTCAGTAACAATGCAAGACCTCATTCAGTATGGAAATTTCATTTATCCATCGAAATCCAATATTCAAATGGAATTTGACCCTTTTCAAACAATCTCAAGCATGTAATCATTTTTTATGTTATAACATTCAAATTAACTCACATAAATATAAAACACATTCCATACAACACAACATTCAATTTATCATATTTACAAGCTCAATTAAGTTACACGAACTTACCTCGACACTTGTTCGTGTATATAAATCTTTTAATCTGAAACTTTCTCTTTTCCTCGATCTAGCTTCGAATTAGTGTTATCTGGACTTATTTAAATGAATTTATTCATCAATTTATCACATTTCACATTCAAGTAGACTCAATTTACATCCTAGGAAAAATTACCATTTTGCCCCCAACTTTTCCATAAATTCTAATTTTGTCCCTAGGCTCAGAAAATGAAATTTATACAATTTACTCCCTACTCCAAGTCTAACCAAAATTTCACTATAAAATTTGCAACACATACATTCTATAAAATTTATAATTTTTCTTCAATTTTCACAACTTTACATTTTAATCCCTAAATCATGTTTTCATAAAAAATCACTTTGTAAAAGTTGTTTATCTATCTCAACAACCTTTCATTTTCTACCATAAATTTCAACTTTTCAACATATTCATTCATGACATAAGTTCCATACTTTGATAACTTTTCAAATTGATCCCCCAAATAGATAGATTACGCTATCCCGGTTTCAAAAATATCAAAATTACTAAAAACAGGACAAGAAACTTACCCAATTAAACCAAGAAAGTTTCTTCTCTCTCTCCTAGGGTTTTCATGTATTTTAGTGGTGAAGATGACATAAAAATAAGATGATATTTCTTTTATCATCTTTTAATTAATTAAATTAAATTAATTTCTAATTTAGTCCTTGCCCTTTTTCTAAATATCCATGGACGAGTAACAAAAAAATATCTACATACTTTTCTTTAATGGTCTAATTACCATATAAGGACATAAAGTTTTGAATTCCATGGCTATTTAATCCTTCTAGCTACTAGAATTTAACTTTTTCCTTTTATGCAATTTGGTCCTTCCCGTAACTAAACACGTAATCGGTAAAAAAATTTTATCAGAATTTTCAGTGACATTTCTAACATAATACGAACCATGAAATAAAATTAAAATAAATTTTATTTTTGGCTCAGATTTGTGGTCCTGAAACCACTGTTTTGATTTCATTGAAATTGGGCAGTTACACCAACCAATACTTCGCTACGGCCAAATCAGTACCTTTAACTCCAAAAAATTCTTTACCACCCAACGCCCAAAGAAGTTCAAGCGGCAACCTTCAATTAATAGATACAAGATTGGCAGATGCAGGAGTAAGGTTACCAACAGCAATCCGCTAAAATGCTCCTATTATAGCTTCCATCTCAGGGCTACACCCTCACCAGTTATGTTCACTCTACGCCGCGACACAGGAGGTGTAAAGGATGTACCATCCTCTTGAGCGCTAGCACTCACATTAACACATTTAAGAGGCATATTTAATAATCTAGCATATACACAAACAAATAAACAATGTAAGTGGCGGGGAAATGATCCAAGTATCGTTCCTGCAAACAAACTTTAGGATTAAAGGTAATGTGTTCTCGTTCCTACCCTACATGCAATTCAAACAGATCATTTCAAACAATTCCATGCAATTCAATAAGAATTATGTCAACAATTTCAAGAAAATAGAGAGATTTAGACTCATGAGTTTTGGAACTCCAAACACACAACAATCACCTAGGTCTGAGCATAATCAACCTAGAGCTCCAATACCACCAAATGGAATGCCCTATACCCAGCCTGATTGTCGAGCCCAAATATAAAAATGCCACACCACCATCTCACTTCTTGTACATTATAATGTTCATTTTATTAAAGCCGACACATGTTATTCTTTGCATTTTCACAGGCTTTATGGCATACATACATTAATCATCATTAAATCATGTTGGACATATATCAATGTAACTTATCGTGTTAAAAATCAAGCATTTGGGCCACTTAACAAAATTTCAAAGTTAAACACTTAGGTATTGATATTGACCCAAGGGAATCAATATTTTCTTTATGTGGTACTGCTACCACCTGAAAAATCTATACCAAACTTGTATCTATTTATCGCACAAAAATCATACTGTTGAAAATTATCGATACCTATCATAGAGTATCGATATATTTACCTCGAGTATCGATAATCGAGTAAATATATCGATACCGAATCTATATATTGACTATCATGCACATTTCAAAACATAGAGGTATCATTTTTAAAATAGAAATATCAATACCTCTACTATAGACCTCAAAAATACAGCATACAAAAGTATTTAATCCATTCCAATTTAATTTCTAAACATCATGCATCAAGTACTTCGATAAATAATCATCCAAATTGCTAAATTTAACAGTTCAAAATGTTAGAAACATGTTCGAGCAAGAAACATCATGCCATCATCAATGTTCATAAACCTAAGCATATTTGTAACTCATAAACCTCATAAACAGAGGTAATAACAAGTAAAATGCTCAGAACTAACATGGCTATAAACAAGTCTACCACATTGCCTTATTCCCCAAAATGTAAATAAATAAATAAGGAACACCTACGAAATACTAACAAGTCTTCCTTGGATCACTACCTCGGAAAAAACATGCCACCCACACTGAAACGACACTAATCTGCATATGTTGAAAAGAGTGGGCGAGCTTAAGCAAACTCAGTGAATGGTTGGAATATCCACAACACAACCATATATATATACAAATACAACATTCTTATGTTTAGTGTCATATAATACCTATTCATGCATTATCTATTAGTTCATTTACATACAATTTACATACTCATTCAAGCATATATCATATAATTCATATTTCACTCATCATGTAGCACAATTCACACAATAACGTATAATGATAAAATGACACTTGAGGTATGAAACATAAAGTGGGCACTATCACCACACATAGGATACACGAGTCTCCACTCATACCAAATGACTCATAGAGTCAAACATATCCCATAAGTGAGGCATATAGCTAACACTCTCCTTATTTTCCCTCGCATGTCCTTTTGAATGGAGCTTACCTCACATTCCCTTATCCCTCTAACATGTCTCAGGGCCTCGACACCCAAAATCACTGTACATATAGGTGAGTACTCGCAATCCTATGGCATGTCAACTATATCCAATAGTTTCAAGATCACAAGGCCAAAATATCTAAAACAAACACATATCACTTACCGATTATCTGTGCACTATCACTGCATATTTGCACTTTTACCAAAACATTGTCACTAACATTTAACATACACATAACATGTACACCTTTTCACTTTCACAATAGTTATCACAACCACATATCACATATTATAGCATCTCATCCCAATTCACATATTCACATTCACATAAGTATATAATTCACAAGATAACCATAGGTATGAGAAAGCTTACACTTAAAAATTGGAGTGGGGATTTACGCTACTACTAAATTCCCAAATTACACATGACTCATGTCTATGAGCAACAATTCCAAACACTCACCAATACGCTTTTGCCAAGATTTCGAAAGCTCAATCTATACTTTCCAAGTTTGTAGATGATCCTAGCTAATGCAAAACTTCACAAAATAAATTCTAACAACAGTACATTCAAAAATCAATCACGGACTCTCCACAAGCAATCAAAAACATAAGCCTAATCTAAGTTCTCATGTAATTCAAACCTTTAACATACCAAAATTTAACTTCAAATACCTCACTCTATACTCAATATTTTCACCTAAATTAAATTTTTTTTATCTTATAATTCACCTGTGACAAATTCCTAACCTTTAAACTATACAAACAAATCGGGACTAAATCGAAAACATATAGAATTTTCTGGGAAAAGATGAAATTTTTCAAATTGTAGGGGTCACATTGCCGTGTGGCCAAGCCGTGTGACTCACATGATTGAGACACATGCTTATGTCTCAGGCCATGTGGCCATTCGAAGTAGGGACACGCTGCCATGTTCCAGCCCGTGTAACTCTCTTACTGGGTTCACACGATCAAGCCACACGCCTGTGTGCCAGGCTGTATAATCCTTGAAATACAACCTTTAAAAACCTACAAGGGACACACAGTCGTGTCACAGGGCCGTGTGTCACATAAGGCTAAGACATACTCCCGTGTCTTAGGCCATGTGGACGAAAAATAGGTCATTTCCAAGCCATTTTTCTCACCCAAAGCTTAGTCACTTATACAAGCCAAATGTACATATTTTCATGCAACCACATTACACCTAACAGAGGCATATCCAAGCTAGATCATCATAATAAATAACCATACAACCAATATGCCTAAAAGGCACCTCATTCACAACAATCAAACTTGATTAAACATTTGCTAAGTTTATCCATAAATTAATCAACCAATTGAACAAATTATATACTACATTTTCCATAATGTTCACATATCATTTTCATACTCACAAACACCAATATGACCATTCACACCAATCATCAATACCTTAGCAATTTGACCATATGCCAACCACACCCAAAGCTACCAAAACTAGCCATTTAAAAACTCAATGCACTATCTAATTCCATACCAAATTAACATTTTATAGCATGCATTATATTCATCATTTCAACTACCATCATTTAAGTACTTAAATGCCAAAATAACAACCATTAAAATACCATACATAAATGATAACATAACAACTATTTCATTACCCAAAATACCATATTTACAAGCCAAACATAATGTCTAATATCATCAAAAAATGACACCTATACATGTCATTATAACCATTACTAAAGCATCAAAATCTACCTATAAAATCTCTGGATAGTGTGATAAGTCTCTGACTAGCTTCCAAATCGATCGAGTTTTCGATAATCTGTAAAATAAGACAAAGAAAACCACATAAGCAATGAATGCTTAGTAAGCTCGTATAAACTTTAAAATGCTATAATCCATTTCAATAAGAACTTTATAAGTTGTAAATAACCCTATAACAATGTCTCAAGATTTATCAACTATATAACTATCAATTCCCAAATGAATAGGTTCATTGACATTCCGAATACTTTCCATTTATAACATAATATGGTCTCATAAGTTGAATTACAAAATCATCAGTCTTTTCTTAAAACGATGAACCATTTCCTTTATTTACTTACCAATCCATTTACTTAGCATAAATTTAATTACGTTATCAACTCACGAATTAGTGTATTTATTCAAGATATAAGTAAATTCACATATATCATAAGTAAATTTCCTTCCTTACGAATAACTCCTTTAACATGACAATCCCTTTTATTTCATCACATTACATCTCAACTATGCACTTATCATTTCATACCTATTCTTACTCATTTCATTTGCATACACATAAAACATAAACATAACATTAACTATAGCCACAATTTAGTGTATTTAAACATAACACTTTTAGAATCAACTTCACGATAAACCATTTCATAATAAATTACATACTTTGATTCTTACCACTTTTTCATGAACATAAGCATCTTTCCATTTGATCATTTACTATTTCAATACATAACTTTAAAACTAACATACTATAATTCAACTACTAGCCTGGCACAAACCTAAGCATCATTAACAACACAGGTTAGTGATTAAACACACAGCTTAGCAATATCATCACAGGGCAAGAAAAGGTACAAAAACATAGCATCGCATAAATCATACTTTTCATAATCATGAATATTCGTACTTTGATTATCAACAATTCATACCTTTTCATAGGTTCTTAACTTAGCTTTTGAATACACTTATCATTCTTTCCCTTTTTATACCCGTTGAACTAGTAACTTGACTTGGATAATCGGGTAACTACACCATACCAAGGGTATCACAGATGCATAATAGGGGCACCAAAGTGCAGTCAGGAGCACGAATGTACGATCAGAGGCACCAGAGTGAAAACCAGGGCATAGATGTGCATTTAGGGGTGCCGAAGTACAAACAGGGGCATGTAACTGCAATCAGGGGTACCGAAGTACAAACAGGGGCATTTAAGTGCAATCAGGGGTACTAAAGTACAAACATGGGCACGTAAGTGCAATAATTCAATAATTAACTATGAACATTTGATTAAAGAACTATATTAAAAAATGTAAGTAGAAATATATTTATGTATTGAAACACTATGAGATTACCTGGCTAAATTGCATAAATGTCAAAGTACAGCATTTTGGTAATTTTTCATTCTGATCAATTTTCCACCCGATTTTGATCTAAATTAATAATTTTATTCAATATATTAATTTAAACAGTAAAACAAGGTATTTTCTGTAATTTAGTCTTTTTCATTTTTACAAAATTACCCTTAAAGTTTTACTTTTATTCAATTTAGTACCTGAGCCTAAAACATGCAAATTAGCCATTTTTACCCAAAATTGAGCCTATGCTAATACTTTTTGCATCCAATACAACCCATTATTGCAAAAATTTCACATCAAATCCTCGTACTTTACTATTTTAATAATTAAGTCCCTAATCAAAAAATTAATCAAAAATCACTTAATAAAATACTTTTAAAAATCAACCAATATTTCAAATTCATCATTTAACATCAAAAATAAAAAGCTTCATCAATGGCAACATTCAATATATTTAACAGTTTCAAAATCGAAGGTACGGGCTAGCTGGACCTAGTTGCAATGATTTCAAAAACATAAAAATTATTAAAAACAAGGCTAAATCGGACTTACATGCATCATCCAAAGCATGGCCGAAGCTTGAACCCTTCAATGGAGTTTTTTCTTCTTTCAATTTCAGTGGGAATTGGTTTTTTGGAAGATGAATCTTTTATTTTATTACGCTTTATTCATTTTATTATTATAATAACATATAATTTAATAAGAAAAAAATGTATATAATTTACTTATTAACCGACCCACCATATAAAAATGGTATAATTACACTTCACAACCCCTAATTCATGTTTAAATATCATTTAGCATGAATTTCTAATAGCCATTAAATTTTACAACATTTACAATTTAGTCCTTTTGCGTAATTAACTATCACAACATCAAAATTTTTCAACGAGAATTTAATACCACCTTAATGAAATTTTGGAAATATTTATAAATACATTTACGACTCATTTTATAGGAACGAGGTCCCGATACCTTATTTTCAAAAACCACACGACCTTAGAGTCTTACCACTTGAAGTTAATAAATCGTTTAAATAACATAAATTATCAAATCAAAAACTTTTTAAAAACCATATTTGACTCGTAAATATTAAATAATAATATTTACGAACTTACTCGTTGGATTTGGTAGCCTTAAACCACTGTTTCCTGCACTACTAAAAATCGGGCTGTTACAATAAAACTAAATTTAATTGAATAGAAAATAGTATAATTTGTTGAAAATATGAAATTGACCTTGAATTTGGCTTAAATATGTTATGTGATGTGATAAATTGATGAATTGGATTATGAATTGGAAATGATGAAATGTAGATTGTGTTATATGATGAATTGGTTAATTAGTTACCCTATTAACTGTTCGGGCAAAGTCAAATATAGTTGGCATGCCATTGGATAGATTGAGTACAGGTTACTTTGGCTATATGTCGATGAGCACTAGGCGCATATTCCTTCGAATGTTCTGATGAGGTACTAGATGCCAAATTGGTGTGTTGGCTGGGATTCATGTATCCATTCAAGTCTGACTCATGTGAATAGGGGATATAATGTGTGAATTGGTTGATTAATATTGGAAATGATTAAATGTTATAAAGTTGTACTACATGTACTTATTTACGATATTTGAATATTGATAGCATGTGAAAGATCATACAAACCTGTTAAAGGGGACCAAGGGGTGATACGAAAAGATAATGGTTGAACTATTTTCAATTCAAAAATGATATATGAACCTTATTTAATGCATAAAAGTGAAAGAAACGTGAATGTAAATCAAATTGGTATAATATGTTCATTTAGTTGTTAACTGAGATAATATATTTAGTTGAATCAATTGGCATAATAAGTGTATCTTGTGGCATATGCATATTGTTATGTGATTTGAAGATTTGCATAAGTTGTATGTGAGTTAGTTGATATTTGCATTTGAAATTAACCTTATGTGTAACACCCTAATTTTCAGGTTTTCTGTGTTTCTGTGATTTTTAAAATTTGTATGTGTTCTGGTTGGTTAAAATATATATTTTAGTAGGTTTGTGGGCCTTTGGAAGGCCCAAACTTAAGTTAAATCCATGGTAGTCTTCGAAATTTTAATTTTATGAACAGGTGATGCAATTGGCGTTTGGGCTTTTAAAAGTAAAGCAGTAAAAGATGACACAAAAAGGAGTGTGGTGTAGTGGCAAGGTGGCGTCACTTAGGGGACAAGGAAGTGACGCCATAGAGGAAGCAAGGGGTCCAAGGTTCAAGTCTTAGCTCTTGCAATATATTTTGGTTTTTCTTTTCAATAAATCTGGAAGCAAGTAGGTGCGCTTTAAAGTTTAATGTGTTGGATTTATGACATAAATAAGTTGATGGCCTAGTGGTGGTGGCGTGAGTTGGCATGTGAGAGGACTTTGGTTCGAATCTCTTGGCACGAAAAGGTTTATTATTTTGCTATGTTGGGACGGCAAGGGTTGGTGTTGGTTTTAAACTCTGGTGATGGAGAGATCCCACATCGGGAAGCTAACATAAGAGTAGATGGAGAGCTGGCTTTAAATAGAGCAAACCATGAGGAGAGTAGGCATACCCTTCTTGGCTGATCCCTTTCTCTTTGTGGCGTGCTCATTTGGGTTGGGTGTCAGCTAAGCGTGTTTGGAGCTGGGATTAACTGCAGTCTCCTAACAGGTATGTATTTCTCATCACTCTAGCAGTAGGACGGCTATTTCGGGCCGCGATGGGCTGAAATGGGCCATGTGGTCCCAATGGGTCCGTAGGCCCAAGTGGATAAGTTGTAGAATTACTAAAATACCCTTGTAGGGTAGGACTACCGATTTACCCCTAGAGGGTAAAATGACTATTTTACCCCTCGTGCGTAAATGACTAACTTGTGTGATGATTGGGTTAGTTGACGTGGATTTATGTTACTTATCGTTAATTCGTAAGCCTAATGTGTTAGTGATCGATTGTAGGATTATCGGGTGGGAGATATCATCATCAATCGTCATCAACCAGGTGTGTAAACGACACCCTCCCTTAGACTGAATCGGTAAAAGTCGAAATACCGAAACGTTGGTATTTTGTGAACTCATGAGCGTGTGAGCACTCGTGAGATAGTTGATAATGAATATGGTGCATTTGGATGATTAGAGTGCAGAGTGTGCATTTTCGTGCACAACGGTATTTTTGAGATTAATGGGTCGAAAACTGGCCAATGGCCCAACGGGTCCATTTTGGTAAAAAGACGAGGTAAGTACTTCTGATTACTTGGTAAACATTAGAATGAGCATGAAACCTTAGCAATAGGTAATAATTACTGAAATACCATTATGCATGAAAAATTACGATTTTACCCCTATGGTTATTTTTTTCTGAAAAGCATGATGTTCTGTTTCTATATACGTATGCCATGACATATTATTTCTGTTGCATGGGACATAGGTTTATATTGATGGAGGAAGTGTTCCGGCAGCCTCGCTGTAATCTGGTGGCCTTGCCACATATATCTGTTTTGGTGACTTCGTCACAATATCTGGCAGCCTCGCTGCAATCTGGTGGCTTCGCCACATATATATATCTGTTCTGGTGGCCTAGCCACAATATCTGTATCTGATGACTTCGTAACAATATCTGGCAGCCTCGCTGCAATTTCTGTGGTGTGTAGCGGTTGGGTGGGTCGAGTAGTCTCCCCACATGGTGTAAGGCTGGCACGGGGGTGTTATGGATGGCTCTGGGTTGGGATTTCTGCATTCATGATATATTTGTTCTGTATCTGCTATGGGCCTATGGGTTTCATACTGATTTCTGTACTGGGCCAAGGCCCAGATAAGTCTGACTCTGAGGTTTGATCTGTTTTGGGCTATGGTTGGGTTATGTTACACACTGAGTTTACCGAACTCACCCTTTATTTTCATCTCTGTAGAAAATCCCCAACCATAGTGGGCTTGGAGCTGTGAGGGATTCGGAGTGGCCACATCATCTGCAAAGTTGGTTTTTCTAAGTTAGTTTATTTTTATTATTTTTATATTCTGATTTAATCTTGGGTTTTAAGTTGTAATAAGGCCGCTATTTAAATTTATTTTTTCCGTTATGGTTTTATTTTCTGATTATAGTTATACTATGACGAAACTGCTAGTAAATTAATGAATGTTTTCAAGACTCAACAAGCACAACAAATGGATAGCCTAAAGATTGATAAACCGACTTTTCATTCAACCGCTATTTTTATAAAGACCACCCCAATCACTTAAACCAGCGAATGCATACTAAGTCGTAAGTCCATGTGACACGTCAGATCTGACCACAATGTCTGGGTTGGGTTTAGGGTGTTACATTTAGTGGTATCAGAGTCAAGTTGCAACAACTCGGCCGTGGAACGGGTCTAAAAACGGGAGTTTGTAAAGAAACACTGAATAAAGGTTTTCGAAAATCATTTTTTTTTTGGAACTTGATTATAAATTGTTTTCGAGAATGTTTCCAATATTTTCTCTTTACAAATAGATGATTTTAAAGATTAAAATCGATTTTCTAAAATTAAGTTTTTTAGAGGGTGGAACGCCGAATCTCCGGCCCAAGTCTGTAAGTTTTCTGAGCCTTTCTGATTGTTTTTGAAATATCTGTTATATGCTTGTACAAAACCTTATCATGGTACTTTAGTTAGGGTAATACTGAACTATAGAAACTCTGATAAGTAGACTGAGATTGTAGCTAGGCTACCGCAAAAGGAAACAAACTCAAACTCTGAATTACTGTTATTCATAAGACATCCGTAATAAACACTGAAATATTAAATTGATTCATAAAATTCTTAATCAGATAATATGAAATGAGTACACGAGCAGCTCATGGAAGAGGCCGTGGACATGGCCGAGGTAATGCTCAGGCTGAATCTTCATCTTCAGGACATGTGCCGGCAGTAGATGCACCGGTACTGCCGGGGACGATGCTCTGTCCCAGGCAATGCTCCAAGTTTTGGAAAGGGTTGCTGGGGCAAGTACGGGAAACGAAATTCGAGGGTCTATTTCTAAGCGGCTCCGGGCCAATGGACCAGAAATATTTAGGGGCGTATCTGGTGTAGCTCCGAATGTGGCTGAGTATTGGTTAGAAGCCACAGAGCGGATTATGGATGATCTGGACTACTCTGTGGAGCAGAAGCTGAAGGGAGCCATATTGTTACTCAGGGATGAGGCTTATCAGTGGTGGCTCACGGTGAGAGATGGAACTCCTGCTGACAGTGTGACTTGGGAGCTGTTTAAGACAGCCTTCAAAGGAAAGTATGTTGGGGCTAGTTACATGGACGCTCGCTGGAAAGAATTTCTGAACCTGGTCCAAGGGAGTAAGTCAGTGGCTGAGTATAAGTCTGAGTTTCTAAGACTGAGCCGGTATGCTTCTAGGATTGTCGTTACAGAGTATGAGCGTAGCGTACGCTTCGAGGATAGTCTGAGAGATGAACTTAGGGTGCTGATTGCTCCGCAAAGGGAGCGTAACTTTGCTGTTTTAGTGGAGAAAGCTAAGATAGCTGAGGAAGTGAGATAGAATCGTGAGAAAGATCGGAACCGTTTTAGGAGAGATTCAAGACTTTCAGGTGGTATGAACAGGAATGTTAAGAGAGCAAGGGTAATGAAGCCAGTTTGAGCAGTACCGATGAAAGCTGTTAGACCGCAGAGTTGTAAGAATTGTGGGAAGATGCATATGGGCGAGTGTCGAAAGCGTTCTGGTGCTTGTTCTCGATGTGGATCTATGGAGCATAGGGTTAAAGATTGTCCCCAGGAACCAGATCAAGTTTAAGTTTTAGAGTAGAGGGTCGCTCAACCGGTGAGGGGTGGACCACAGTTTCCGAGAGGATGTGGGCAAGGCAGAGGTGGTAATGGAAATGGTCGACGAAGAGGAGCGCCTGGCAGGGGTACTGGATTTGATGAGGATCGTCAGCCGGCGTTGGTGTATGCAGCTCGTTGCCGAGAGGAGGGTGATGCACCTGATGTCATAACTGGTATATTTCTGATTTCCAGTATGCTATACACTGCATTGATAGATGTTGGATCTACCCATTCATATGTTGCATGTGCTATATCTGGGTCGCTGGGTGTACGCTCTGAGGAGACCGTGAGTGGGGTATATGTACTAAGTCCTTTGGGTCACTCGGTTAGGGCAAATAAACTATATAGAGATGTGCCTATAGAAACTCAAGGAAAAATTTTCTCTAGAGATCTGATGGAGCTACCTTTTGGAGAATTCGATCTCATTTTGGGAATGGATTGGCTTGTTAAACATAGGGCTACTCTGGATTGTGCTGCTAAGCGAATAATGTTAAAGACCATAAAGGATGATGAGGTTTGGTGATAGGCGAGCGTAAGGATTATCTGTCTAATGTGGTGTCGGCATTGAGAGTCGAGAAGTGGATTCAAAAGGGATGTGAGGCTTATTTGACATTTGTAAGGCAATCGAAAACTGAGGATCTGACAGTGGATAAAGTTAGAACTGTCAAAGATTTTCAAGATGTTTTTCTAGAGGAGCTTCCGGGTTTGCCTCCGAATCGAGAGGTTGAGTTTGGAATCGACTTGTTGCCTGGAACGACACCAGTGTCCATTGCACCTTATAGGATGGCACCGAAGGATTTGGTGGAGCTAAAAGCCCAAATTCAAGAGTTATTGGATAGAGGCTTCATTAGACCATGTGTGTCTCTGTGGGGAGCACCAGTGTTGTTAGTAAAGAAGAAAGATGGGCCAATGTGGATGTGCATCGATTATCAACAGTTGAACAAATTGACGATTAAGAACAAGTACCCACTGTCGAGAATCGATGATTTATTTGACCAACTTAGAGGAGCTTCAGTATTTTCCAAAATTGACCTTCTATCTGGGTATCATCAGTTGAGGGTTAAGGAGGTGGATATTCATAAGATGGTATTCAGAACTCGGTATGGTCACTATGAGTTCTTGTTATGCCATTTGGGTTGACGAACGCACCTGCGGCATTTATAGATCTGATGAATCGAGTGCTCTAGCCATACTTGGATCAATTACTGGTTGTCTTTATCGATGATATTCTGGTTTATTCTGAAACTAAGGATAAGCATGATGAGCATCTTCGTATTGTGCTGCAAGTGCTGAGGGAGAAGGAGCTTTATGTGAAATTCAGTAAGTGTGAGTTCTAGTTGAGAGAGGTAACTTTCTTAGGGCATGTTGTTTCTGCTGAAGGGATAAAGGTGGACCCTCGAAAGATTGAAGCGATTCTGGAATGGAAGCCACCGAGGTCAGTGTTGAAAATTTGAAGTTTTCTGGGTTTAGTTAGGTACTATAGAAGGTTTGTGGAAGGATTTTCTGTGATGGCAGTGCCTTTGACAAAGCTTATAAGGAAGGGAGTGCCGTTTGTTTAGACTGAGAAACAACAGGAATCTTTTGAGAAGCTGAAGAAAGTTTTGACCTAGGCACCTGTACTGATTCAGCCAGAGTCTGGAAAAGATTTTACCGTATGCAGTGATGCATCACATGTAGGGTTGGGCTGTGTGCTGATGCAAGAAGGTAAAGTGGTTTCTTATACATCGCGACAGCTTAAACCACATGAAGTTAACTATCCTACTCATGATCTGGAGTTGGCAGCGGTAATCTTTGCGCTCAAGATTTGGAGACATTACCTGTACGGAGAAAGGTGAATTATATACACAGATCATAAGAGTCTTAAGTACTTGCTGACTCAGAAGGAGATGAACCTTAGGCAGCGGAGATGGATAGAGTTGGTTAAGGATTATGACTGCGCGATTGAGTATCACCCAGGCAAAGCTAATGTGGCGGCTGATGCCCTAAGTCGTAGAACTGTATCTGATCTGAGAGCCATGTTTGCTCGTTAGAGTCTGTATAACGACGGTAGTCTGTTAACAGAACTGCAAGTTAGGCCGACTTGGGTGGATGAGATTAAGGAAAAACAGTCAAGGGATGAGTCCCTGGTTTTTCGATCCTGACAGGTTAAGAATGGGGATACTTCTGAGTTCAGACTGAACAGTGAGGGAGTTATGTGTTACCGAGGTAGAGTTTGTATTCCGAAGGACTCTAACTTAAGGCAAGCAATTCTGAAAGAAGCTCATGGAGGTCTGTGTGCTATGCATCCTAGAGGGAGTAAAATGTATCGCAACTTAAAAGAGTTGTATTGGTGGCCTGGATTGAAGCGAGAGGTAACGGAAGTTGTGGGAAAATTTCTGACTTGTCAGCAAGTGAAAGCTGAACATCAATTGCCATCCGGACTTTTGCAGCCAGTGAAAGTACCACTTTAGAAGTGGGAGAGGGTAACCATGGATTTTGTGCGTGGGTTACCCTTGACACCGTCGAAGAAGGACTCAATTTGGGTAATTGTGGATAGGTGGACCAAATCTGCTCATTTCATACCTGTCTGCACTGATTATTCACTTCAAAAGTTAGCCAAATTGTATGTGGCGGAAATAGTGCGACTTCACGGAGTGCCAGTGTCGATTATTTCTAATCGAGATCCAAGATTCACATCTCGATTTTGGCAAAAGTTGCATGAGGCATTGGGTACGCGGTTGAACTTTAGTACAGCCTTTCATCCTCAGACTGATGGTCAGTCGGAAAGGGTTATTCAGATTTTGGAAGACATGTTGAGGGGATGCGTTATCGACTTTTGAGGCAGTTGGAAGGATTACTTACCGTTGGCAGAGTTTGCATACAACAACAGTTATCAGGAAAGTATTCGAATGGCTCCTTATGAGGCACTGTATGGGCGAAGATGTCGTACACCTAGTTGTTGGACTGAGTTGGGTGAACGACATGTTCTTGGACCTGAGTTGTGGCAGATACTGAGGATAAGGTCAAGTTGATTAGAGACCGGTTGAAGGAAGCATCTGATAGACGGAAGTCATATACAGATTTGAAGCGCAAGAAATTGAGTACTCTGTGGGTGATATGGTCTTCTTGAAGGTTTCTCCTTGGAAGAAAATATTAAGGTTTGGGAGGAAAGGCAAGTTAAGTCTGTGGTTCATTGGGCCTTATTAGATTCTTAAGTGAGTGGGTCCAGTGGCTTATCAGTTGGAGCTACCTCCAAGTTGAATAAGATTCATGATCTCTTTCATGTCTCCATGTTAAGGCAGTATCGTTCTAACCCTACTCATGTTGTGCCTGTCGTAGAGATCGAGGTCCAAACACACTTGACTTTTGAGGAAGAGCCTATGCAGATTTTGGATTGAGATGTTAAGATTTTGAGGAGGAAATCAGTTTTGCTAGTAAAGGTGCTGTGGCATAATCATGGTAGAGAGGAAGCTACTTGGGAGCCAGAAGTGGCGATGCGTCAACAATATCCTCATCTGTTTGATTCAGGTAAAATTTCGAGGACGATATTTCTTTAAAGAAGGTAGAGTTGTAACGCCCCAATTTTTGGGTTTTCTGTGTTTTTGTGATTTTTAAAATTTGTGTGTGTTCTGGTTGGTTAAAATATATATTTTAGTAGGTTAGTGGTCCTTTGGAAGGCCCAAACTTAAGTTAAATCTGTGGTAGTCTTTGAAATTTTTATTTTATGAACAGGTGATGCAATTGGCGTTTGGGCTTTTAAGAGCAAAGGGGTAAAAGATGACACAAAAAGGTGTGTGGTGTAGTGGCAAGGTGGCGCCACTTAAGGGACAAGGAAGTGACGCCATAGAGGAAGCAAGGGGTCCAAGGTTCAAGTCTTGGCTCTTGCAATATATTTTGGTTTTTCTTTTCAATAAATCTGGAAGCAAGTAGGTGCACTTTAAAGTTTAATGTGATGGATTTATGACACAAATGAGTTGATGGCCTAGTGGTGGTGGCGTGAGTTGGCAAGTGAGAGGACTTTGGTTCGAATCCCTTGGTACGCAAAGGTTGATTATTTTGCTATGTTGGGACAGCAAGAGTTGGTGTTGGTTTTAAACTCTGGTGATGGAGGGATCCCACATTAGGAAGCTAACATAAGAGTAGATGGAGAGCTGGCTTTAAATAGAGCAAACCATGAGGAGAGTAGGCATACCCTTCATGGCTGATCCCTTTCGCTTTGTGGCATGCTCGTTTGGGTTGGGTGTCAGCTAAGAGTGTTTGGAGCGCGGATTAACTGCAGTCTCCTAACAGGTGTGTATTTCTTATTACTCTAGCAGTAGGACGGCTATTTCGGGCCGCGATGGGCTGAAATGGGCCATGTGGTCCCGATGGGTCCGTAGGCCCAAATGGATAAGTTGTAGAATTACTAAAATACCCCTGTAGGGTAGGACTACCGATTTACCCCTGGAGGGTAAAATAACTATTTTGCCCCTCGTGCGTAAATGACTAACTTGTGTGATGATTGGGTTAGTTGACGTGGATTTATTTTAGTTATCGTTAATTCGTAAGTCTAATGTGTTAGTGATCGATTGTAGGATTATCGCATGGGAGATATCGTCATCAATAGTCATCAACTAGGTGTGTAAACGACACCCTCCCTTAGACTGAATCGGTAAAAGCTGAAATACCGAAACGTTGGTATTTTCTGAACTCGCGAGCGTGCGAGCGCTCGTGAGATAGTTGTTAATGAATATGGTGCATTTGGATGATTAGAGTGTAGAGTGTGCATTTTCGTGCACAACGGTATTTTTGGGCTTAATGGGCTGAAAACGGGCCAATGGGCCAATGGGCCCACTTTGGTAAAAAGATGAGGTAAGTACTTCTGATTACTTGTTAAACGTTAGAATGAGCATGAAACCTTAGCAATAGGTAATAATTACTGAAATACCCTTATGCATGCAAAATTACGATTTTACCCCTAGGGTTATTTTTTTGTGAAAAGCATGATGTTCTATTTCTGTATACGTATGCCATGACATATTATTTCTGTTGCATGGGACATAGGTTTATATTGATGGAGGAAGCGTTCTGGCAGACTCACTGCAATCTGGTGGCCTTGCCACATATATCTGTTCTGGTGACTTCGTCACAATATCTGGCAGCCTCGCTGCAAATTGGTGGCTTCGCCACATATATATATTTGTTCTGGTGGCCTAGCCAGAATATCTGTATCTGGTGACTTCGTCACAATATCTAGCAACCTCGCTGCAATTTCTGTGGTGTGTAACGGTTGGGTGGGTCGAGTAGCCTCCCCACATGGTGTAAGGTTGGTACGGGGGTGTTATGGATGGCTCTGGGTTGGGATTTCTGCATTCATGATATATTTGTTCTGTATCTGCTATGGGCCTATGGGTCTCATTCTTATTTCTGTACTGGGCTAAGGCCCAGATAAGTCTGACTCTGAGGTTTGATCTGTTTTGGTCTATGGTTGGGTTATGTTACACACTGAGTTTACCGAACTCACCCTTTATTTTCATCTCTGCAGGAAATCCCCAACCATAGTGGGCTTGGAGCTGTGAGGGATTCGGAGTGGCCACATCATCTGCAAAGTTGGTTTTTCTAAGTTAGTTTCTTTTTATTATTTTTATATTCTGATTTAATTTTGGGTTTTAAGTTGTAATAAGACTGCTATTTAAATTTCTTTTTTCTGCTATGGTTTTATTTTCTGATTATATTTATACTATGACGAAACTGCTAGTGTTAGGCTGCGCGGGTTTTCAAAATTAATGAGCGTTTTCAAGACTCAACAAGCACAACAAATGGATAGCCTAAAGATTGATAAATCAACTTTTCATTTAACCTCTATTTTTACAAAGACCACCCTAATCACTTAAACCAGCGAATGCATACTAAGTCATAAGTCCATGTGACACGTCAGATCTGGCCATAACGTCTGGGCCAGGTTTGGGGTGTTACATTATGCAATTGATTTGGATTTGGTACTATATTGATTTGAATCATGGAAATACCACTAAGATCTATCGCTCAGTTTACGGTTTTGTTTTCCATGCACAAGTTAGATTCATATTGAGGTCTCGAGCATTAACTTCATCATCTAGACAAAGATCCTAGACTCAACAATGTTTGTATAGTTTCTTTTGTTGGTTATACGACATGTACTTAGGTTGAGTCGGATTTGTAACAGCCCATTTTCAATGGAAATCAAAACAGTGGTTTCAGGACCACAAATTTGAAGTCAAAATATTTATTTTATTATTATTTTAATGTATACAGCATGTTAGTAGTATTGTATAAAAATTTTGTTAAGAAATTTTACCGTTTACATGCTTAATTGAATAAAAAGGACTAAGTCGCATAAAGTGCAAAAGTAGTGTTCTAGTAGTAGCTAAAGGTATTAAATAGCTATAGAACCTTAAAGTATGAGTCCTTGTGTGGTAATTAGACCATAAAAGAAGTTAGTGGATGTACATGGCTTGGTATTAGTGAAATTTTTAATGTTTTAAAACGTTATAAAAGTAATTTTTAAATAATGACCAGTTAAATAAAATAAAGCAAAGTTATAATCTTTTTGTTTCATCCTCAATCGAAAATAAGGGTTAGAAAGCCATTGGAGAAGCTTCATCATTCGGCTAGTTCATTTCCAAGTGCATGGTATGTATTTTAGTCCCGTTTTTAATTATTTCTATGTTTTCGGGATTGTTGTAGCTTAGTCTAGCTAGCCGGGGGACTAATTTGTAAAATAGTTAAAGGATTAAAGTTTTTCCATGAATGAATGTGTATGAGTTTTGATGTTTTATGGAAGAAAATGGTTAGTTGTTGATAGATAAACAATTTTTGTTAAATGATTTTTGGTGAAATTGTCAAATAGGGATTAAATTGGAAAATATAAAATTATACATGGTGAGATTATGAAATAAATGAAATATAGGGCTTGCTAGGGACCTATATGAAATTCGGCTATAATTGGTTTTGGGAAAATTGCATGAATTTCCATTTTTATGAGCTAGGGACTAAATTGAAAAGAAATCAAATGTATAGAGGCAAAATTGTAATTTTGCTAAAATATGAAATTGGATTAAATTGAATAGAATAATTATTGAATTGAGTTGAATTTTTCCGTTTAGATCAAGGCAAAGCTTGTACGGCTTTAGATCGAGGCAAAGATAAAGTTTCAGAATAGTCACATCCGTATCTATGTTTAATCGTCGAGGTAAATTTGTGTAATTAATTTGTAGTTATATGTTTTTAATTGAATTATACTTGTATTTTGAATTGCCATATATATATATAGATATATATATCTCAATCGCATATCCAACGATGTTATGCCAACTATCGAGCTTTGTTTGAACCTTAGAAATTCATACGATATAAATGACATGTCAGTAGGGTTTACATGATTTGAGTGCTAGTCTTAAACATCCTACCGATGCTGAGGTCCGACATGTCTTGCGGATACTCCACAACTCGTGTGAACAGCATCATGTAGCTATGTTCTGATCCACAACTAGTGTAAGCAGGCCCATTTTCATAGCTCGTGTGAGCATACATGTATAGAAATTCATAGATTATAGTTATATGATTTAGCACACTATGTGTGAGCTATCTCAGGTATCCAACGGTATTCTAAATGGTTCAACAGGCATGATTTGAAAGAAAGTGGTAAGAATGCAATACGAACTAAGACATGGACACATGTGAATTTCAATGAAATGGTGATACATGGTATATCGAGAGTTGAAATGGATGATATATATATGATACATGATTGTTCATCAATGATTATATTGCCTATGTTACATGATTAAAATGGCTAATATGTTTGGTGTACATGCTTAGGCTTAGGCCAAGTTGTAGTTGGATTATGCCATATTTAGCTTACTTATTATGTGTTGAAATGATAATTTGACTTTTACATTATACGAACTTACTAAGCATTTTGTGCTTACTCTGTGTTATTTTTCATGTTTTATAGTGAATCTAAAGCTCGTTTGGGTTGGAAGCTTGTTAGAATTATACCACACTATCCATCGGCTATATCGGTACTTTTGGTATTTTAAGTTTGGGTTATAATGGCATGTATAGGTATTTTGGTTATTGAAGTAGCCATTTGTCTTGGCTTGTGTTTATGGTATTTTGGGGAATGATATGAACTAGTTTTGGTATGTAAATATTTGGCCTTAAAGTGGTTGATATCCTGGCTCTTGATGCTTGAATGAGTAAAGATGAAACAATGGTTTAAAATGCATGCTATAAATGTTTTGTGATATGTAGGAATGTGGTAATTTGGTACAATTATTATAAATGACCTAAATGGCCATTGATGTTAGTTGTTGAATGGCATATTTGGTACCATTTGTTATGTTATTGATAGGTAAATCAAATGGTATGTTTTTGATGTAAACTTAGTTTGAAGTTAGTGAACATTTTGGAAAAATTGAGTATATGATTGTGTATGTGTAGTTGTTGAGATTGAGGTGCCCTTTGGGCATATTGGTTGTATGCAAATGTACCATATTTTAATAGCTTGATTATGCATGGTCTTGGTGCATTTTGATGGATTGTTTTTTGGTGCAAAAGTGGTTGTAGGTATATGCATGAATGGGTGAGAAAAATGGCTTGGAAATGGCCTATTTTTTGTCCACATGGGCGTGTGCCTCGTCCATGGCAACACAGCCGTGTGTCCCTTATAGCTTTCAAAGGGTTTCAAGTCAGGCTGTTACACGGCCTAGCACACAGCCTGGCACTTGGGTGTGTGGCTTGGCCATGTAACCCAAGTTAGTAAGTTACATGGGCTAGGACACGGCCTTGTGTCCCTACTTCGAATGCCCACACGGCTTGGCCACACGGCCGTGTGACCCCTGCAGTTTTAAAAATTTTTATTGTTTTTTGAAAAATTCTATATGTTTTCGATTTAGTCCCGACTTGTTTCTAATGTGTTTTAGGGCCTCAAGGGCTCTATTTTGGTGGTACTACTCCGTAACCCTATTCAGGATTAGTATTTTGAATTGGGCATATGTTTTATATATATGAAATGGTGAATGTCTTAACTTATGGATGGTTACATTTTGTGGCATATTAATAGTATAATTGGTAATGTGTTTATAAGCATACGTATCTAAATGTCAATTAGCTTCAATAAAGGACTTAAATTAAATTGTTGAAAAGTATGAATGTTTTTGTATAAATGATATTTTAGATTTAATGGAATTCATTATGTACTTAGATTTTATTGAAATTATATTTGCAATTAAATTTGAAAAGTTTTACGTGTTTTCAAACATGTACCAAAACTTGACCATTTGAAATCAATATGTCATGTTGTGACGTCAAATGTTTGTTGTCGCGATAAAACCAAGTTACCATGCCATGGCACTATGTCGGACTTTGGTTGTTGCAATGAGACCTACTCAATAAGTTGCATCACGACGAGGAACCCCTTGATATCAACTCGATATTTTTGAATTCTTACAATTTGGTCCTATTTTGATCTTGGGTTAGTTTCAGAGCTTTCGTAAGTTCGTATAAGACTCAAAAATTGTTGTATTTTTGTATGATATGCATGATTAAGTTGAAATTGATCATTTAATAGTATAAACTAAATGTAGATGATCATAATTGCTTTGACAATGAATGTGACACCTTGTTACTTGGATCCGGCAATTAGGGTGTTACATGTTTAGGTTTATCTACTAATATAAGTTGTATTTTCGTATTATGATTCGACCATAGAATACCACTTAGTATTAGTTAAACATTAGATAACCAATGAACCAATATTTATTTCTATTTTTCTTTGCCTATACAAATAATTGAGGATAATATACAAAAGGTGTTAATGTAATTTATGGATAATTTTATTAAACCAATTTGTTAAAAAAATGCAAGTATACAAATGAATATACTACACTTAAGGCACAAAATCCAACATGCATAACATAGAAATGATATGTGTTATAACTATGAAAGTAGTAAACAAACTATTTGATAATTGATATCGATTTTGGAAACTTGAATAACATGTGAAAGACCATGTGAGATTATGAGACAAGAGCCCTAGCGGCTTAATAATATTGTACTATATGAGACATATTTTGAATCATGACGATCTTAAGAAAGCACTAAATAAAACTGTGAAATAGTATTTTACATTATAGTTTGTTTATAATTATTTTAGTAGCTTGATATTTACTTCTTATGTATATGCATTGTTACCATATTATGTAAGCAACAATGAAATCTTTTGCTCAATGTACAAGTTGTTTTTTTTTTTGCATAGGTGATTATTAGGTTTTGGATCAATTGAGGAGAGTCCATAGCTACTAGATCTCACATCTCGACTCAACGAAATATCTGTAATATTTTATTATATTTTCTAAGTTGTAATGACATGTAACAAGGTAATTAGAGGTCTTATAAGGTCTTTTGATTGATATAGATTGTTGGTATCTATGTTGGGACATATTTTGGCCATTTTGTAATCCTTAATGATGGCTATAACAGCCCGATTTTGGGCCTAATCGGAACAGTGGTTTCGGGACCACTATTCCGAGGCTGGAGAATTTTTTTTATTATTTTATGTGTTACAATATAATTTTATAAGTGCATGTAAATTTTGGTAAGTTAATTTTAGCGATTTCTAGTCCAATTTCGAAAAAGGACTAAATCGCATAAAATGTAAAAGTTGTGTGTTAATGCCTAAATGTGTTAATAGACTAGAGAACTAAAATTGGAGGCCTTTAAAGGGCAATTAGACCCTTTTTAAATGTATGGCCGGCCAAGGGGAGACCAATTGGTCAAAAAGCGAAAAATTGTGGCTTTTAGGTGTTTATTTTGACTAATTTGTAATAAAATAAGAAAAAAGAAATAAAATGTCATTTTCTCTTTCATTTCTTCTTCTTCCTCTCAAAAATGGCAGCAAAGAATGGGGGTTTTGAGCTTTAAACTTCCAGCCACTTTAAGCTCTAACAACTAAGTAATCTTTGGTTATTTCTTGATGATTTTTACATTTTTGGAACCCCTAAAGCATAAGCTTTCAAATGAGGGGTCTAGTTTGCAAAATGATGAAGAGTCTAGAGTTTTGTCATGAATCTATATGTGTTGTTTGCTCAGTTTTTATGGAAGAATATGAGTTATAGTTGTCTAGTAAACAACTTTTGTGAAGGAAATTTGCATGAAAATACCTTAAAAAGGTTATTATGCAAAGTTGTAAAACAAGTTGTAAATGTGTGAAATAGTTGAAATTATGAGTTGCTATAGTTATGAAAATGGTTCATCTCGGATCAAGGAGTAAAGAAATGTGATAAAAATCATTTTACGAGCCTAGGGGCAATTTGGTAATATTGACAAAATAAAGGGGCAAAATTATAAATTTTGTCAAAGTGTGTCAATGGACTAATTTGATCAGTACATTGTTTTAATTAGCTAAATGTGATGTTTTAAATGTTGAAAAATGCGATTTGGGCCTAGAGCAGGGAAAATCAATTTATGGACGATTACGTCTTTTTCACCTTTGTGGTATCGAGGTAAGTTCATATGTAAATAATACCATGCTATACATGTATTAAAATTTTATCATCACATGAATTGTACAAATATTAATGTGTATGTGATTAATATAAATATGATGAGACAAAGCCTTGATAAGCGAGGAAAAATCTCGTTTGAACCTCAGGAATAAAATAGGATACGAGTGACATGTCACTATGAATTATAAGTCTAGATGACTAGCTCGAGAGTGAGCATTTAAATGTCATGAGATATGAGGTAGATTTAGCTACAATTGAGGCACTTATGTGCCAAGGGTTTTCCGAGTATCCAATTAGTATTCCAAGCGTTCAACGGGTAATCCGAGAAAAGAGTTGATGATGATCCCAATGAGGTAAGTCATTGGTGAGTATGCACTTGAGTTATGTTACGACTTGTGCAGGTATGTACACTAAGCCTATGAGAATGCCTTGGTATGTGATGATCTATGATGCTAAATATGTGTTCTTACCATGATGGATGAAATGATGTTGTATTAAATTTGTGAACAATGATCATGAATGAGTAACTTAGCCTTGACAGATTTGAGTTACTGCAGTAGTGTAACTTTGAAAATACACTAAAAATAGTGGGAAATGAGTTAGAAGCTGAATAAAATATGGAAATGAATCTTATTGAGTCTAGTTTTTTTATAAAAGAAACCGTTTAAGCAAATAAATTTCCTACAATGAGATATTTGAAGTTACATGGGATAGATTCAGAATGAATTTGAAATCTTCTATTCTGATTTGAGAAAATCATTATAAATTGTAAAAAAAATTATGAGTTATTATTTATATTATTATAATCCTTAATGAGTCTAGTTTCAATAGAAATATACGAGAACATTATTCGAGTCCTATGCTATGAGAAAATTGAACTATAGTGTAGAAGGGTCTAAACTGTCAGACAGTGAATCAGGAGTAATTTTGAGAAATAAACTGTACTAACTGTCTAAACCAAAAATTCTGGAAATTTTATGGTAGAAATGTACATGAGTCTAGTTTCAAGGAAAATTAACGAAACTTAATTTAGAGTTTTTTATCTCCAGATATAAATAATTTAGTGACTATTGCTCTGGAAGACAGCTTGTCATGAATTTGAGAATATGTTGTAAACATTGATAAAACATGTTAGTGAGTTGCTTATTGTTTTCATATGAACTTACTAAGCGTAAAGCTTACCCCCCTTTCTTTCCCATGTTCCCTAGGGTTGCCAGGTTAGCTCAGTTTGGAGGCCATCAGAGATATTATCACACTTTCGAGTTAACGCTATCGGCGTAAGTAAATCCTAGTGTTTTGAGTCTATGGCATGTATAGGGTTTTAATGTTGAGTATGTGACATTATGATTTAGCCAATGGCATTGGCTTGTTATTAAGGTAGTATATAGTCATGTGAATTTGCCTATGTCAGCTAATGACATTTTGGGCCTATATGATTATTCTTGTGCATGTATGTTATTATCTCTTGTGATGTGGCTTACAGCATGTATGCCTAGAGATTGAATTGAGATTCATTGATGAGTTAGTAACTGATGCAAGATTAAGTGATTGGTAAATAGTTAATAATACCTCATGAATGGTTTGTGGATATGATTATGCATGCCTAGTGATGGACATGAGGTTTGTGACGTATGATACTTAAGACAAGTATGTGGTAATGATGTGAGTAAATTCTATGATATTTGTTGCATAAGAAATTGACATGAGCATAACATGTTTGTAGATGTTTAAGAACTCATTTATGTCATGTTGTATGTTATTGGATAAGTATGTGTGTATATGTTTTGAGGGTGACAAATGACTTGGAAAATAGCTTTGTAATTGTCTACATGGGTAGACAGACGGGTGTGTGTCTAGACCGTGTGTGACACACGGTCTACCCCCATGGGCGTGTGTCATGGTCGTGTTTTAAAGTCAGTGTTGCACACGGGCTAAGGGCACGGGCGTGTCTTAAGCCACACGGGCGTGTGTGACTACACGGTCTATATCCATACGGGCGTGTGGAGCCTTAAAGCATGAAATTTTTCAAGTTTTTCTTAAGTTCTTGGTTTAGTCCCGAACTGCCTCATAATTCATGTTTTGGGCCTCGTGAGCCCGTTTAAGGGACAAAATGTATGTGAAATGAAAAGTTTTAAATTGATCAAAATTTTACGGCCTGGTTTTATATAGTTGGTTAAGTTTAAGTCCGGTAGCACTTCGAACCTTGTCCCGGCGTTGGATACGGGTGAGAGGTGTTACAATGGCATTTAGTTAGGTAAGCATATGTCTTGATGCTGCTAAATAATTAATCATGTATATGTTTTTGTGTGTGTGTATGTGTGTGATACATTAGTTGAGATGTTACCAGGTGTTGTTAATGTGTTTCGGATGCCAAATCAATGACTGATAACTGAGTGTTAGGATGGTTTTACATATATACATCTAAGTAGTTTAAGTGGAATATTGAGTCTTGATGATGTGTTGATATAGTGGTATAGCTTGAAGTATGTTTTTATCATTTTTTGAATTTTGTTGATAGCATTTAGTTATGTAAATATGACTTTTGGTTTTGATAAATAGTTGATTAAATATGTCAACATGTGATGTATTAGTTGTGATGATATTAAGTTTTAATGATAAGTTTCTAAATGTCAAGTTAATGTTTTAATATAAATTAGTACGATGGTTTCATATAGGTATGATATGGCATCTTTATTGCTTGTAATAGAAATTGCGTTTTACCATTTTACCATTTGGTCTTGAGACAATGATACTATTGTCTCAAGAGATCAAGAACAAAATATTCATTATAGGCATTTCTGGAAATTGTCTCAACACACATTGAACATGTTTCAAGACATCATCAATTGCTTTGTCTCGAGATAGGTGCTCTTTCATGTCGAGATATCTAAACACCGAACGTAAAGTCTAAAAACAAGGGAGCTATGTCCTAAGTCCAGTCTTGAGACATAAAGCTTAATGTATTGATACATGGACTCCAATGTCTTGACACACCATAGCATCAAATATAGGATCTAAAATGAGGGAAGCACGTCTCGAGAAATGGACCTCCAGGTCTTGAGATGCACTGTATTTTGATTTGGTTTAATTTGAGTTGGATTTGAATCCTAACTCCATATTTGACCCCGTATAACCTCGAGACTACTTAAATGAGATTAAAGGACATTTTTAATGCATGATCATGTTCGTATTTGAAAATCCTTTGAATTATATCATGTTTATATGTTTAATGATTTCTAATTGGTATGAGTTAGTTTGAGTTGCTTCAACAATGCAATGTGACGCCAGGCATTTGGATTTGGAGACAGGGTCAGATGTAGGGTGTCACACATTCAACCAATCAAAATGTGCCACATAGCAATTAGGTTTATTTAAAATAAAAAATTTAAATTTAAATTTGAAAAAAAACTGACTTTGACCATCCATTGATCAAATGTTGACCGATGTTGAATACCATTGACTGACATTGATTGACATTGACCATAGTTGACCATCCACGTGGTGCTATTAAAATGCGCCACATGTATTTTTTTAATATTATATATACTATATTGATTAAAAATGTAAAAAATGTATAAAAATATATGAATAATTCAAAAAAATTAAAAATACTTTAAATAATATTTTTTTATAAAATTCTAAAATATATTGACATAAATTTTAAATATCCAAAACAATATATAAAAATTGAAAAAAAATTAAAAAATATTTAAATTTTATCAAATTTTAAATTTTTTTGCAATTTTTTTAAATTTAAATAACAGTTTTAATTTTTATAAATTTCTTTTCAAATTTTATATATTATTTTGATTTTTAAAATTTATATTTATATATTTTTAGAATTTTATAAAAAAAATTATCTTGTTTTTTTGAAATTTTTTAAATTATTCATATATTATATATGATTTTTTTTACATTTTCAATTAATAGAATATATATAATATTATAAAAACACAAATGACACGTGGTGCATTCTAATAGCTCCACATAAACAACCAATATTTGGTCAATCTCGGTCAAAGTTCAATCAATGGTGGGTCAAAGTTAAATGTGTTTTTTAATTTAAATTTAATTTTTTTATTTTAAATAAATATAATTAGCATGTGATACATTTTGATTGGTTAGATATGCCATGTGGCACATTCGAATTAACACCACATGTTAATCAAATTTTTTAATATTGTTACGAAAAAAAGGTTAAACTGAGTAACAAAATAATAATTTAAGTATCAATCCGAGATTAAAAAAAATTAGGTATCAATGTGGGAAAACAAACATAGCTTGGGGTGAGTAACAGAATAATAATTAGCGTTAATATTTTTTTATGATTCATCTTTAAAGTCAAATACCATTCCACCACCACCCACACAAGCTATTAATAATATTTTAATTAAATGATTAAATTACTCAATTACTATTTTACCCATTAACTCGTATTTTTATCGATTAAACTCGAAACTTTAAAAATGGTATAAAACGCTTCCCAAGGCTTTTCAATAGTCTTAAAAATAATTAAGTCTATAGAAAATAATGAATTCTCTCTGCGAAAACAATGAAAAAAAGGGTGATATTTCTGGCAATCAAACACCAAGAAGGTTCGTTTCAAGGATCTGACATATAGTATTGAGAATGTGATGGCTATTGATTCAACGCTGATTCCAACCCTGTCTTGGAAAGATAAGGTTCTAGGGAAAAGTTTGACCATTTCTTATGGGGAGAGACTGTAACACCCCTTACCCAAGTTCGACGCCGGAATAGGATACTAGATGTTACCAGACATAAACACAAGCAAACATATATTTCCTAGTTATGAAAATTTGCTTCAATTTAAAAATTTTAACAATACTTTAATGTCCCTACTATGGGCCTACGAGGCCCCGAACACACTTTGGAGTTGATTCGGGACTAATCTGTACACTCTAGAAAACTTTGTAAAAATTCAAGCTGATAGGGGCACACGCTAGTGTGGATAGGCAACAAGCCTGTGTGTCTCCTTAACATGGCCATGTTGAAGGCGCATGTGGCTCACACGGCCTGAACATATCGGGACACGCCTGTGTCCCTAGCCCGTGTGAATTTATTTCTCGATTCGAACCTACAGGGTTTTCACAAAGCTTGGCACACACCCATGTGCATGACTCGTGTCTCCCACACGGCCATGTCATGCTTGTGTGCAAAAACCTTGACATTCTATTTCTGACGTCAGTAACTAATTAATGGCTCATGGCCAAGGCATACGCCCGTCTGTTAGGCCGTGTCCTCCACACGGCAGAGACACACGCCCGTGTCTCTACCCGTGTGTTTACTACCATGCATACTGACTTGTAAAATTGAGGTGCAGGGGACACTACAAGACTACACGCCCATGGGGCAAGCCGTGTGTCACACACTGTAACACCTCGAATTTTGGGCCTAGAAGAAATGGGCTTCGCGTATCATAGGAATTGGAATTTAGTTGTACAAGTGAATGACACAAATAAATGCCTACTTTAGTGGTTAAGTGTCCTGGGAAGTGCCTGAGAAGTCTTGGGTTCAAGCCTTAGCTCTTGCAAAATTTTGGTTTTTAAGGGATGAACCATGGCTCTAGCATGTAGGCTTTACAAATAATTGTGGATGATTTATGACGTAGAAAGAGCTTGTGGTGGAGTGCCAAAGTGGCGTGTTGTGTAACTGTGAGGTCTGAGGTTCAAGTCTTGAGATGCACAATGGAGTATTTATTTTGCTTTTTGAGCTATGTAAGAGGTGGAGTTGCACTGAGACTCTAAGGTTGAATTGGTCATAAGAGTTTGGATGGGAGGTTGGAGTGATTTATGGAGTGTATCATGGAGAGATATTAGGAGAAAATCAATGAGTGATTTATGGAGAGATTTAAGGAGGAAAATATGGGATTTTATATAGGTTATTGTTATCTTGTGTTCAAAGAATTCAATTCCCATACTTTTCCCAAAAAAATATTATAGAAGATAGTTTTCCTCTGCTTCTCAAGCCTGCCATTTAGGTTTTTTGCCGATTTTTGCTAATTTTTTTCGGTTCCTTTTTTTTCTATTCATTCCTATGGCAACATTTGCTCCCTCCTCCTCCCTTGCCGATTTTTCATTGTCTTCTTTTGTTTCTGCCAATTGGCTATTAATGTGACAACCCGAATTAGGGCCTAATCGGAATAGTGGTTTCCTGACCACAAATCCGAGATAGAAATAATTGTGTTATAATTATTTTGGGGTTTATGATATGATTTCATGATTTCGTGAAAATTTCGTGATGAAATTCTATGCATTGAGGGCTTAAGTTGAGATTAGGGACTAAACCGAATAAATTGTAAAACTCGTGTTTTAGAAATTTTTAGTATGAAATTGCTTTGGGATATTAACTAGGAGGTCTTAAATAGAAATTTGACCCATTCCTAAGTTATGGACATGGAGGGAATTTTTGGAAAGTTTAGTAGTAAGGGCATTTTGGTCATTTGTATATTAAATGAAATAAAATGGGAAAAATAACACAAAATTGGTCATCATCTTCACTAGTTGCTGCCGAAATTTTCTCTCCTCCATAGCTAGGGTTTCTTCAATTTTCAAGCTTCATAGTAAGTGATTTCAAGCCCCGTTTTTAATGTTCTTCACATTTTTGAAATCCTCGTAGCTCGGTTTACTTATTTCTACCATTATTTCGAGTTAGGGTGTATGATTAAAAATTTACCCATGAATGATAGGCATGTATTGTGTTGTTTGATGCTAGAATATGAATGTTTGAAGTTAGGAGAACGATCTTTTCTAAGCGATTTTTAACGAAAACGAGCAAAACGACATAATCGATAAAAATACCTATTGTTCATAACTATGTGTTAGAGTGAGAATTTGATGTTTCCATAGAAGAGAAAAATGATCAGTAGGTCATTAAACATAAGAATAAGGGCTGAAATTAAATTTCTGAGCCTTGGGGAAAAATCGTAATTTTGTAAAAGTTAGGGGGCAAAAATGTAATTTTTGTATAATGTGATTTTTGGATTAAAATAAATAGTTTGAGTGTTAAATGAACTAAATATGTTGTTATAGATCAAGAAAAGCGTGGAATCGACCTCGAACGGGGGAAGGAGAAAGTTTTGGACTAAATTGCAAAATTCTCATATTTTGCACCGAGGTAAGTTTGTATGTAAATAATACATTAATTTCATTTACATTCTTATATTTCAGCCTATTATATATATTAGATGATGTCAAAGTATAAATCGACTATTGGAAGAATGGAAATAAGTAATAGAGAGAGATCCCGGTTGAACATTCGGAAAGATCGAATAAAATGGAGGGGGCGTAGCTAGGTCACATGTATGGTGCCGAGTGCACATCATGTGTACAAGAAAGCTACGAGATACTATGTAGTAGCTAGGTCACATGTGTGATACGGGATGTATCCCATGTAGACAAGAGAACTACGTGAGTAGCTAGGTCGCATGTGTGATTCCAAGTGAAGGACACCATGTAGACAAGAGAGCTACGAGACAAATCGGCTAGGTCGCATGAGTGGTACTAAGTGTTCACCATGTGTACAAGAGAGCCGAATTAAATGAAATATGATGGTGGGGCTGTGTGCTGAAACCATCAAGTATCGAGGATTAATCCGAATTGTTCAACGGGATGGCTTTGTGGTGACATTGTAGTCACGGGCCTATACTTGTGATGTATGAAATGTAGTGAAAATGATTTGTGATATATATATATATATAAGTTAAAATGAGGTTAGTACAAAGAATGTGTGAAAGAGTGAAATTAGCATTAAAACTGTTTTGGACAGTATCAGTGATGTGATTTTTAAAAATCACCAAAAATAGAATGAATTTAATTAGAGGTTTAATGAGATGTGAAATTAAAGCTTAATGAGTCTATTTTCATATAAAAGAAACAGAGCAAGCAAAGGAATTCTATATTTTGAGATATTTACAATTGTGTGTGACTTGCTCAGAATGACTATGTGATCCCCTATTCCAACTTTAAAAAATCATTAAAAATTTTACAAAACAAATTAAGAAATATAGTTTATATGCCTAAATTTCTTATTGAGTCTAGTTGTAAATGAAATAGGTTTCATGGTTATTTGAATTGTGTACTGAGAGAAATTCAATTCCTAGTGAACAGAGGTCAGATCAGTTGAGCTGTGTAACAGGGGAAACTTTAACTAATAAACTGTACTAATTGGCTGAACCAAAAATTCTAGAAAAAAAAATTAGTAATAATTTTTATGAGTCTAGATTCAGGTAAATTTTACGGATTTCAATTTAGAGTTTTGTAACTCGAGTTATGATTTATTTAGTGATCATGACGCAGGAGGGACAGCTTGATCAAATCGGAGTAAACAGTAAAAAAATTAAAAATATGATATAATTGAGTTATGTTGTAAACATATTAGATTCCTTATCTGTTATTTATATACTTACTTACTAAGCTATAAGCTTACTTTCTTTTCTCTCCTTTGTCTTATAGTGTCATCTAGCTAGCACAGGAGTTAGAGATCGTTGAAGATCCGCCCGCACTATCAATACTCTTGGTATCTGAACTCAACATTTTGAAATATGTCATGTATAGTAGACTTAGTTATTTTGTTACGTGTCATAATTGTCTAGGTTTAAAATACTACTTATAGTATCAAACTAATCATTTTGTACGAAGCCTTTGAAATTGGTTTGTATTGTTAATGGCATATGTTATAATGATTCATGATCAAATTGCACGCCATATTTTTGTTGCGTTTTATTTAATAGTATATACTATAATTTGTTAATACCTTGTACCATGTTCCGGCGACAGATACGGGTAAGGGGTGTTACAATTAAACTTTCCTTTCCTTTCTTCTCACAGCTTTGGATTTTCCTTATAAGTCATTCCTTCCTTAATCCTTGGTTTTCGTTGCCTCAACTTGCCACCTTTGTTTTGGGTTCTTGCGTTATTGGTAAATGTCACAACTGTGAAGTATTCTTTTCTTTTATGGATTTCTGGTGAATCTATGTAGTGGGATATAGTTGATTAATATTGGATTTGTCCCTCATACATAATGGGAGCAATATCTTAGGCCATTTGATTGAGTGAGACTAGAAATGCATGGCCTTGCTCGAATAAGTTGATATGAGATACCATACTTATTTATTTATCATAGTCTACTAGGATATCAAGAAACATTAGATGGACTATGCAAGTGTGACTATTCTGTGACTTGTGTCAATTATAGATATAAAGGACAAAAGGATTTAATACATGAAGGGCTAATCACAAAGAGGTTATGTCGAATCATGAGTTCTTGTAACTTAGGTAGAAATGATGCATTGCTAGATGTCACTCATTGTTTGTAATATTAGAATCATTCTAGTATTACTGGTAACATTACAAGAACCTACAGGGTCACACGCTATGGTTGAAATAAACGAAATCCAAATATAGTTGGTATTGTGTCTAGCTGTCATATGAATTAAAATGATTATAGAATTGATTTAATTGGGCAGTTAAATATTGAATGAATTATATGTACAAGTATGTTATACACATAATGATAACATGGTTAAATTAATATATATGAATTTGATTCGTATAAAATTTAACTAAACATAATTTACCAAAATCCTTGTTATAATTATTGTAATTATAATTTACGATCAAATATTATTATAATTATTCTAATTGTAATTTTTCGGTCAAACATTATTATAATTATTATATTCAGTTAATTATTATAATGAATTTTGATTCATACTGAAATATCAACTATTCTTGAATTAGGAAATATAGGGTTTTTAAGAAAACCTAACATACCTAAAATAAAAAGAGTGAGGCCTAGCAGCCATTATATAGTGAATTCACTTTGAAAAGTTTAAGAGAGTTCTTGCCATTCGTTGTCACACCGGGCGGATTACGTAGAGGCCAAAACATTTCGTAGTGGCTTGGAATCGACATACAATAGCGTAATCAATTTCACAATAGTTATCTTTGATTTTTTAGACGATTAAAGGTAATCGTCCATACCCTTCTCACCCCGATTCGTTCCTTGCATATGGATCCCTAGATGTTATTGCCAAATTTATTTTTTTCGTTGCGCCACGGGGTGTACCGGTGTTCTTATAATGACAAAGGCCCAAGCAAAATAGATGGGCTATCAATTGGGCAGATTTCAGGACCCAGCAGTGTGCCTGGGCCAAATGCATTTTTGGAGGACCATTTATTAGGTGGGACGATCCAATCTAACATTGGGCAAGCCGATACTGCTACTATAAAGTCTGGTCGAATTAACAATCTAAAAGTTAGAAATTTGGGTGATTCTGTACTTAAGGTTCCTGTAGGTTTTAATGATAAAAAATCCCTACATTTTAATCTTGCATTTGAAGAAATGAAAGTTGAAGGTCTTCTCGACTCTAACAACCATTTGGCAATTACCTTCCATGCTACCTCTAGTTCAACTTTGATTGGGGTAAAGGACGTTAATAAAGATGCTAATTCAGGAGATACTTTTAACTTGGTTAATAGTCATGATAATGGTGGAAAAGTAAGGGACCTTAAGGGTGGTTAGAAGATTAACAAAACTCTTAAGGGACCAAGTAACCGTTTTAAGGCTATGAGGAATTCACAAGGTCTATCTTGCAGGATCCATGATGATGGTAATGGATCTTATCTCTTCAGAGTTGGATGACCAAGCTTCCAAGGAAAAATTGATAGGAGATACCGAAGGCTTGGATAGTTCTATCCATGGTCATCAGTAAATGAGTCCCCTCTTTTTTCAAGTTTATTATGAATTTATACATTTTATCTTGGAATGTGCAGGGTTGTGCAAATCTGAAATTTCCACAAATTTTTCAAGAATATAGTAATGAATTTAAACCTGATATTTTTAGTTTGCTTGAACCAAGGGCCAATCATCTCAAAGCCGATAAAATTATTACAAAATGGGGGTTGGGTAAAACTCATTAGGTGGAATCAGTTGGCTTCTTGGGCGGTATTTGGCTAGGATGGAAGGAGTCTATTGACATAGAGGTGATCAGAAATCATCCTCAATTTATTTTGACTCGTATTTCATCCATTCTTCAGTCAAAACCAATTTTTGTTGCTTTCATTTATGGTACCCCAGATAAACCAAAAAGGAGGTGTAATATCCTGAATTAGGGCTTAATCGGAATAGTGGTTTTTTGACCACAAATCCGAGATAGAAATAATAATTTTATAATTATTTTGATGATTATGATATGATTGCATGATTGTGTGAAAATTTCATGATGAAATTCTATGCCTAAAGTGCTTAAATTGAAAGTAGGGACTAAATCGAATAAGTTGCAAAACTTGCATTCTAGAAGTTTTTAGTATGAAATTGTTTTGGAATATTAATGAGGAGGTCTTAAATAGCAATTTGAATAATTTTAAGTTCATGGACAAAATTAGGACATGGAAGGAATTTTTGGAAAGTTTAGTAGTAAGGGTATTGAGGTCATTTAGTTATTAAAATGAATTAAAAACAAAATTAAAAGCCAATTTTTGTCCATCTTCTTCATTAGGCCGAAATTTCAAGGGTTCTCCATAGCTAGGGTTTGTTTCAAGCTCCCAAGCTCCATAGTAAGTGATTCCAAGCCCCGTTTTTAATGTTCTTTACGTTTTTGGAATCCCGGTAGCTCGATTAAGCTTATCTTAGCAATAATTCAACCTAGGGTTTATATTTGGAAAAATGCCCATAGGTGAAATTTGTGTATTTTGATGTTTTATGATAGAATATGAGGTTTTAAATTATGTTAGACAACTTGTGCTACTCGGTTTTGAGTGAAAACGAGTAAAAGGGCTTAATCGGCAAAAATACCTAATAGTCACAAGTATATGTTAGAGAGAGAATTTGATGTTGCCATAGAAGGGAAAAGTGATCAGCATGTTATAAAACATAAGAATAAGGAATAAAGTTTAATTCCCGAGCCTAGGGGCAAAAGTGTAATTTTTCCAAAGTTCGTATTAAATGTTGTTTTGATGAATGTATGTATTAAATAAGATTAATTTGGCATTATAGATCAAGAGAAATGAGATTCAAGTCGCGATCGAGGAAAAGAAAAGATTGTGGACTAAATTGCAAAATCTTTATATTTTGGTACCAAGGTAAGTTCATGTGTAAATAATGTAGCATAAATGTTATTTTTAAGTTATTAATGTTAATTATATGATATGCTGATTTTTAATCGTGAAATATTATGCTTTGTGGTTAATGTTGAGTAATATGCAAATTATGTTTACTACTTGATAAATATGAATTGCTACCGAGTATCGGTTCCGATATTCCATGGAAGACGGCAAATGTGAGATCGAGGGAAAAAGCCTGTTTGAACCTTAGGAATAGATTAGGATACAAGTGACATGTCACTAGGATGTTTAGGCATCCGAACTCGTTGAGTTGAGTCCGAGTTCACTTATGGAGGCAAACGTCCAAACTCGTTGAGTTGAGTCCGAGTTCGTGAGATGTAACTAGGCATCCGAACTCGTTGAATTGAGTCCGAGTTCACTTATGGATGCGAACGGCCAAGCTCGTTGAGTTGAGTCCGAGTTCACTTAGGGGCGGGTTACATGATTTCTCGATTACATATGAGGCACTTATGTGCAAATTATCCGTGTATCCGAGTTGTATTCCGATGTGTTCAACGGGTGAAATTTCTAGTGAAATGGAAGAACACTTAAGATGCAAGTGACATTTTGGTAAGTGTTGTGAAATGGACACTTTGGACAGGTATGCTCTTAACCCTCGGGTTGAAAATAGATACAACAACGATAAGGTGGTAAGATGATGAATGATGTTTAGAAATATGATATATGTTTTGGTTGTACCATGCTAAAGTTGTTTAGTATATTTGTATTATTATGTTACTTGTTATTTACATATGAACTTACTAAGCATTTATGCTTACTCCCTCCTCTTTATTTACTGTAGTTTTGAGCAAGCCAGCTCGGGAATCGGGACGGGTCGAAGGTTCGATCACACTATCCAAAGGACTTTCATCTGGGTAAATGGTTTGTAAAACTTAAGTATGGCATGTATAGCAATATACTTATTTTGTGTAAATAATTTTATGATATGGCCATGTTTGGTTGAGAAAATGTTTGATATTGATAAGTCATGGTGATGGCTGATTCAGATCATGTTTGATATTATGGAAGTTTAATAGGTTATCTAGTTCATAAAAATTCATGGAAAGATGAAACTTGCCTTAAAATAGAATATTGCTGCAGCAATGATATGAATTTGAAAAATCACTAAAAATAGTATAAATGGAACTAAATGATGAGTAAGTTATGAAATTTAAGCTTAATGAGTCTATTTTCATGTGGATTGAACAAAACAGGCATATAAATTATATTTTATGAGATATTTAAACTTTTGTGAAATAGGGCCAGAGTGATTTCTGGATCCCCTGTTCTGACTTTAAAAATTGATAATAAATTTTACAAAAATAATTAGAAGTTATTCTTTATATTTACAGGTTCTTTATTGAGTCTAGTTTTAAGAGAAACAAACTTCATAGTCATTTCATTTCTGTATAGAGAAATATCTGATTCGTAATACACAGAGGTCAGAGCAGTCAAACCCTGAAATAGGGGAGACTTTAACTAATAAACTGTACTAATTGGCCCAACCAAAAATTCTAGAAAAAAATTATTAAATAGATATATGAGTCTAGATTTAGTGAAAATTTACGGATCTAGATTTCAAGTTTCGTAACTCAAGATATGATTTTTCTTGTAACTGTGATGTGGGTAGTTAGAAAGCTGTGAATGTAGAAATAAATGATTTGAAGTTCTTAATTTGATAAATATTGTTCGGTAACCCCTGAAGCTCGACTCCAGCGATGGTCTTGGGCGTGGGGGCGTTACAGGAGGCTTCTTTAGAAGGATTTACTGTTATCTATCCCTTTGGGTCATTATCTTTGGTTGGATATTGGGGATTTTAACTCCATTCTCTTGGCAGAGGAGAAGAAGGGTGGCCAAGTGGCAGGCGAAGGATATTATTTTTTTTGGTGCTTTTGTTGATACTAATAAAGTTCATGATTTATGCTTCAGGGGTTCCCCTTTCACTTGGCATAGTGGTACTCTTTTTGAACATTTGGATCGGGCTCTAGGTAATGAGGCTTAGGTAGAAGCTTTCCTTGACTATGTTGTGACTCATCTTCCAAGAATTAAATCAGTCATAGGCCTATTTTACTATCTTTATAGTCAAACATTTCCCCACCTGAAGGCAGGTTTTTTATTTTTTAGCTGGATAGCTAGAAACTCTGAATTTCTCAGAGTTTCTTGCAGAAAACTAGACCTTCAATAGTAACATTTTAGGCTCTCTTAATTGTCTCACTGAAAAACTTATGGACTGGAATAAATGTGTCGATGGGCATATCAGTACTTGGAAAAAACAGTTGATAAACAAATTAGTCAGTATTCAGTGCACTATAGATGTCTTAAGTTTTAATAACTTGGTACAACGTGAATTGGAAACTTGAGTGGAACTAAAGAATGTTCTTTATCATGAAGAGTTACTCTAAAAGTAAAAATCGAGATGTAATTGATTGAAATTAGGAGATTGCAATAGTAAGTATTTTCATAGGCGAACAACTCAGAGGCAAAAATATAATAATATGACGACCTTGCGTAACTCAGGTGGCTAATGGATTTTTTATCCTAAAACTATAAAAACAGAGGCTATTACCTTTTTTCAAAAGTTGTATGGTGAGGTTCCTGATTTTATGGGGAATTTGCCTACGAGTGGCTATCCACGACTTGAGAATTTAAATGTTCATTTCCTTAGAAGACCAATTTCTAATGAGGAGATTAAAAGAGCTCTTTTTGACATGACCTCGCTAAAGGCATTAGGAAGTGACGACTTCCACACTTTGTTCTTTTAAAAAAAATGGGATGTTGTCGGAGGAGCAATCCGTAACTAGGTTAAGGGGATTTTTAAGGGTAATGTTATTTATTCAGATCTAAACAATACCTTGATTGTGTTAATCCTAAAATTTTAGAAGCCTAAAAGTTTCTCTCAATTCTGGCCTATCAGTTTTTGTTTTGTTCTTTATTAACTCATTATGAAGGTGATAGCGAACTGGCTCAAGATTATTTTTCCTAATATCATTGGCCAAGAGCAAACGAGATTTATTGAAGGAAGAAAAATTGTTGATAGTGTGATTATAATGTAATAAGTTTTGCATACTATGAGAAGTAAGGGTATTGTGGAATGGATGGCAGTCAAAATTGATTCTGAAAAGGCTTACGACAGAATCAATGGGACTTTGCGGAAGCTTCTCTTAGAGCTGCAACTATCCCTAATTTTCTGATATAGGTCATCATGTCAGCCATCTCAATGTCTACTATGCAAGTTCTTTGGCATGGTGTTTCCTTTGACAAGTTCAAACCTCTTAGAGGAATTCGTCAGGGATGCCCCCTCTCTCCATATTTGTTTGTCTTGTGCATGAAATGGTTCGGTCATAGGTTCTATTTGGCCATTTCATCTAGGGATGGAATCCCATTCGCTTATCTCGTAGGGGACTTTCTCTATCACATTTATTCTTTGATGATGTCCTTGTGATTTTTTAGTAAAGTGGACTTGAAGCACAGTAAACTTCTGAAGAACTTCCTTGGGAGCTTCTGTGAGTATTCAGGGCATAAGGTAAACGCTTGTAAGATTAATGTTTCTTTCTCTATAGGGGTCAAGGAGGGTTTAGTGGGGAAAATTACAAACCTTGTCCGATTTCAACCTGTCCATGATCTTGGGCATTATTTAGGGGTCCCTCTCCTTCACCACAGAATCACCAAAGGTATACTAAGTTTTGTGATAGATAATGCTCAGAAAAAGCTCTCCAGTTGGGAGACTAAGAAACTCTCTTTCGTAAGAAGGGTTACTCTTGCATAATCAGTCATTTTATCCATTCCTAACCACTTCATGCAGTTCTTAATGGTCCCAAAAGGTGTTTGTGATTGATAAACCGTAAATTATACATATTTTTATCCCATGCTTAGCACATTTATGGATGATTTCTCCTTAGATTTGGTGAATTTGATGCTCCTAATCCTTTAATTTCATGTTTTATACTTAGGTGAGCATAGGATAGTAAAAAGAGTGAGAAATGGGCCGAAAACAGAGAAAATGGACCCACGTGGGAAATCAACACGACTTGGACTTTCTCACACGAGCGTGTCACACGGCTGTGTCCCTTTGGCAGGATCGAAGCACGACATACACGAGTAGACTACACGCCTGTGCCTGTTCAACAGCCTTGACCATGGGCTGGAGTAATCGCACACGGGTGTGTCCCTACCGAGCCCAAGTATAACCCTATTTGAAAGAAGCCAATTTTGGGGGCTCTTAGGCATTCTAAAGCCTATTTAAACACCTAAGGAGGCACTTAGAAGGGGAGCGTAGAGTAGGAAGCAAGGAATTACTAAGGAAAGCCGATTGATCCATCTTAGAAGCCGGATTCATCATCAAAACTGAAGATCTCTCTTCAAGTTCCTTCAGGAGCTTTTGGGTTTTCTTATGTTTTGTTATTTTTATGCCTTTCAGATGTTTTCTTTCATAAGTATGAACTAAACCCCCTAAATACCTAAGGGGAAAGAAACCTAAGACGGATCTTGTTATTATTATCTAAATTGTATGATAAATAATTGATTTGTTCTTAATTTGTGTTCTTAATTCTTGTTTTAATATTCCAGGATATTGATTCAAGTTAACGCTCTTATTCAGAGGAGGAATAGACCCTGTCTAAGAGTAAATTTGTTGTAATTAAGTGGAGTTGATTACGCGCTTAGAGATAGGGTGACAAGATTTTGCCGGATTAGGGTGAAACCTAATAGGGGAGTCCATAGATTGAGTTAATGTAATTCTAGGGTGTTCATTAGAAAGAGATTTCAATTATTCAAACTAGGGTTAGACGTTATTAGTCTCAAGAGAGATAATAATATAACTTAGGGATTTCTACTGATCAAGTCAAATGAATAAATCATCTGATTCAAAGTCAAATAACAAGTGAAGTCTAGGTGGATTTTTCCTTAGGTATTGTCTCAATCAATCAAATTTTCCCAAAAGTATTTTCCCAAGTTTTCTTTCTGTGCATTCTTAGTTAGTAATTAGTTTAGATAACCAAACCTTTTAATTTTTAGGCTAGATAATAAAAAGGGAGTAAATACTAGTACTCGTAGTTCCTTTGGGTTCGACAATCCGGTCTTGCTGAACTATACTACTGTTCGATAGGTACACTTGCCTTAATCGTGACAATAAGTTAGTCTCAAGAACGATTCATTTATAAATTTTTAAAACCTATTATGAATATCACGTACCAAGTTTTTGGTGTCGTTGTCGGGGAACTAGGATATTAGGAACACTCGATTTTTATTACTTTAGCCATTTTACTTTTATTGCAATTTAAATTTTTATTTTCTTTTCTAATTCTTCATTTATTTTCTTCTGACAGGCTTTTCTAGTGTATGACTAGAAGAAACCCGTTAGGACCACTACTTTTTGACGGTGGGATCGATTGCACAGTTTGTAAAAACCGAAGAGAAATAAGGTGAAGCCTAAGATACACAGAGGACGAGCAAGAGGACGATACTTCAACCACAACCAAGGAGATGGCTGAAAACCAAGAAAATACGCTACCTCCTGCGATTGCTGCAGATCCAGTAAATGAGAAATATGCTCCATGCACTATGTATGATTATGCTAAACCTAATTTAAAAGGAACTGAGACAAGTATAGTTAGACCTGCTATTGCTGCAAATAATTTTGAACTGAAACCTAACACAATTCAAATGATACAACAGTTTGTTCAGTTTAATGGTTTGCAGGACGAGGATCCCAACGCTCACCTGGCAAATTTCTTAGAGTTTTGCGACACTTTTAAAATTAATGGCGTTTCTGATGACGCCATTCGCCTTCAGTTGTTTCCCTTTTTGTTGAGGAATAAGGCTAAATAGTGGTTGAACTCATTGCCACGAGATCAATCACTACTTGGGAACAAATGACCGAAAAGTTTTTATTAAAATAATTTTCGCCGGCTAAAACAGCCAAATTACATAATGATATCTCCTCTTTTGTGTTGATGGATTTAGAAACACACTACGATGCGTAGGAGAGATACAAGGACCTTTTGCGAAGATACCCTCACCATGGGTTACCACTCTGGCTACATGTCCAAACGTTTCACAATGGCCTGAACCCTTCGACTTGGTAGATGATTGACGCAGCCACTGGTGGAACTATCAATAATAAGACACCTGAGGTGGCTTACAAATTTATTGAGGAGATGTCACTAAATAACTATCAGTGGCAAGTTATGAGAACAAAGCCGACGAAAGCAGCCAGTGTTTTCAACCTCGACGTGGTTACTATGCTATCTAACCAAGTAGAACTCTTAAATAAAAAGATTGACGATTTGTGTGGTTCTACTTAGGTACATCCAGTGATCAGGTGCGATTCAAATGGAGGAGGAGCATGCACAGAATATCAAACCTTCAACCCTAGCATCGAGGAGGAACAAGTCCAATATTTGGGTAACAATAACTCTAGACCCCAAAATAACCCGTATATTAACACTTATAATGCAGGTTGGAGGAACCATTCCAATTTCTCGTGGGGCGGTCAAGGAAATCAAAGACCATAACATCCTCCGGGTTTTCAACAATCACCTTACCAGCAGGAAAAGAAGCTGAACCTTGAAGAGATGTTAACAAAATTCATCTCAGTATCAGAAAATCATTTCCAGAATACCAAGACAGCCCTCAAGAACTAACAAGCGTCGATCCAAGGGCTCAAAACTCAGATAGGTCAGCTCACTAAATTGATATCTAAACGACCACAAGGTAGCATGCCGAGTAACACTGAACACAACCCAAAAGAGCACGTGAAGGCAGTTACACTAAGGAGTGGGAAAGTGTTAGCTGAATCTGAAAAGAAGCTACCATAAGAAGCTGACAGAAAGGAGGTCGAACCTGAAAACAATGACAATCTAAGGCCAAAAGAATATAGACCACCAATCCCATACCCAGCAAAGTTGAAGAAAGACCGCATGGATGAACAATTCGGTAAATTTCTTGAACTTTTTAAACAAGTGCATATTAACTTACCTTTTGTTGAAGCTATATCATAGATGCCTACATATGCAAAAATTTTAAAAGAGATTCTGACAAACAAAAGGAAGTTTGAAGACTTATCTACAGTGGAACCTAATGAAGAGTGCTCAGCCATACTCCAGAATAAATTGCCAACCAAACTGAAAGAGCCAGGAAGTTTTACTATTCCCTGCTTAATTGGTAGTTTGAATGTTGATAAAGCACTAGCTGATTTAGGCACCAGCATTAATTTGATGCCATATAAAATTTTTAAACAACTTGGTCTTGAGGAACCTAAACCCACTAGGATGAGTATTCAATTAGCTGATAGAACTATTAAATATCCTAGGGGAATTATAGAGGACGTACTTGTAAAAGTAGATAAATTTATATTCCCTGTTGATTTCGTTGTGCTTGACATGGATGAAGATGTTGAGGTGCCTTTAATCTTAGGTCGGCCATTTTTAGCCATTATTAAGGCTGTAATTGATGTGGGTGATGGTAAGTTGGTACTTAAAGTAGGTGACGAAGAGATTATTTTTAAAATTTATGATGCCATGAGATTTTCTAGAGAACAGGATAACTCATGTTATTTTATCGACTCTATTGATCATGCTACTCAAGATTCTTTTCAGGAAATCATACACAAGGACACGATGGAACTGTGTCTCGCCCAAGGAGAGGGGATGGATGATGATTCTGAAATAGGAACCTAACTAAACTCTAATGAAACCTCCCTAAAACTAGCAGAATATGAAGGAATTAAGGTAAAAGATGAACTTAAGCAAAAACCCTCTATTGACAAACCTCCCAAACTAGAACTTAAGCAATTGCAGAATCACTTGGAATATGCATTTCTTGGAAATAATTCCACATTACCGGTAATTATTGCATCCAACTTGCCACCCAAGGAGAAAGAGGAATTACTCCATGTACTAAGAGAGCATAAAAGGGCCATAGCTTGGAAAATTTCTGACATTAAAGGGATTAGCCCTTCTTTTTGCACCCATAAATTTTTAATGGAAGATGAATATAAACCACGCATGCAAGCCCAAAGACGACTGAACCCCAACATGAAAGAAGTTGTTAAAGTTGAGGTAATTAAACTCCTAGATGCTGGAATTATTTATCCTATTTCTGACAGTTCTTGGGTGAGTCCAGTGCAGATTGTTCCTAAGAAAGGTGGCATGACTGTTGTGGCTAATGAGAAGAATGAATTGATCCCAACAAGGATAGTCATAGGTTGGAGAATGTGCATTGATTATAGGAAGCTAAATGATGCCATAAGAAAAGACCATTTTCCCCTCCCATTCATTAACCAAATGTTGGAAAGATTGTCAGGAGTCATGTACTACTACTTTTTAGACGGACTCTCTGGCTATTCTCAAATCCCAATAGCTCCTGAAGATCAAGAAAAGACGACATTTACATGTCCATACGGTACGCTTGCTTATCATAGAATGCCTTTTGGATTATGTAATACTCCTGCTACTTTTCAGCGCTGCATGATAACCATTTTTGACGAACTCGTAGAAGACGTCATGGAGGTATTTATGGATGATTTTTTGGTTTTTGGTAACTCTTTCCATCTTTGCCTCAAAAATTTAAAACGAGTGTTAATTAGATGTGAGGAAACAAACCTTGTGCTTAACTGGGAAAAATGTCACTTTATGGTTCAAGAAGGTATAGTGTTAGGACATAAAATTTCTAGTAGAGGGATTGAGGTTGATAAATCTAAAATTGAAACCATTGAAAAACTACCTCCCCCCAATTTGGTTAAGGCTATTAGAAGCTTCTTAGGACATACTGGGTTTTATAGAAGATTTGTTAAAGAATTTTCTAAAATAGCTAAGCCTTTGACTAAATTACTAGAAAAAGATGTGCCTTTTAATTTCGATCAGGAGTGTTTAGAAGCATTTAATACTTTAAAGGATAAACTGACTAAAGCTCCAATTATAAGTGCACCTGATTGGAATTCACCTTTTGAACTAAATTGCGATGCGAGTGATTTTGCAGTAGATGCAATTTTGGGACAGCGAAGAGATAAAAATTTTCAACCTATCTATTATGCTAGCAGGACTTTGACAGCCGCACAAGAAAACTACACCACCATAGAGAAAGAGCTGCTAGCTGTGGTTTTTGCATTCGATAAATTTAGGCCATATTTAATATTGCTAAAGTTTTCGTTTATACTGACCATTCCACTCTTTGCCACATTTTGACTAAAACTGATGCAAAACCATAGCTCATTCGATGGATCTTATTATTGCAAGAATTTGACTTGGAGATTAAGGATAAGAAATGAGCTGAAAATCTTGCGGCTGACCATCTGTCCAGGCTTGAAAACTCATGTACCAAAGAACTAGATGACATTGAAATAAATGATTTATTCCCTGAAGAATTTTTGCTATATCTGATTCTGATGTACCTTGGTTTGCAGATATTGCAAATTTTTTAGCCGTTAACATTATCCCAAAAGGGTTGACACATCAGCAAAAGAAGCGATTCTTCACTGATGTGAAAAACTACTTCTAGGAAGACCCTTTCCTTTTCCGTAAATGTGCAGATCAAATCATAAAGAGATACGTTACAAGGATAGAAGCATTGAAAATCTTGGAACATTGCCACTTAGGACCGACTGGAGGACATTACGGTGGAAATAAGACCGCACATAAAATCCTTGAATCATGTTTTTATTAGCCCACTCTATTCAAAGATGCCAACAAGTATGTTACTTCTTGTGACAAATGTCAAAGGACAGGTAATATATCCAAACGTGATGAAATGCCTCAGACATATATGCTCTCATGTGAAATATTTGACGTTTGGGGTCTCGACTTCATGGGTTCATTCCCTAGTTCATTCGAGAATAAATACATCTTAGTAGCTGTTGATTATATGTCCAAATGGGTTGAAGCCGGAGCTTTACCTACTAATGATGCTAGAGTAGTAGTACGATTCCTTAAGAAACTTTTCTCTCAATTAGCTACACCTAGAGCAATTATCAGTGATAGGGGTACTCATTTTTGTAACGCCCAATTAGACAAGATCCTTAAGAAATATGAAGTTCATCACAGAACAGCTACCCCTTATCACCCTCAAACTAGTGGCCAAGTCGAAGTCGCGAACCGAGAGCTTAAATGTATCTTAGAAAAGACAGTAGAATTAAACAGGAAAGATTGGGTGATGAAAGTAGATGATGTTTTATGGGCTTATAGAACTACTTTTAAGACTCCTATAAGAACATCACCTGTAACACCCCGAACCCGAGACCGACACCGGAGTCGGACACGAGATGTTAACAAACTTTGAAAATTTTTCCAGACACTGCCAAGTCTGAGTACTAGTCGCTTCAAAAATCATATCTTGAGTTTCACAACTCGAAAATCAGTTTTGTGATTTTTCCCTGGAACTAGACTCATGTCCCCACCTATGTATTTTTTTCTAGAATTTTTGGTCGGGCCAATTAGTACAGTTTATTAGTCAAAGTCTCCCATGTTACAGGGGTCGACTACACTGACCTTTTCCCATTACGACTGGGATATCTCTCTGCACAGAGCTTCAATACTGATGCCGTTTATTTCTATGGAAACTAGACTCAGAGAGGAATCCATACATATATGGTATGACCCCTAATTATCTCTGGTCAATTTATAGTGAATTTCCAAAGGCGGAACAGGGAATCCAGAAACTGTTCTGGTCCTGTTCCACAAGAACCCGAATATCTCTTACTGTAATGTTCCTATGATTGTTTCGTTACTTCCATAAGAAAGTAGATTCATCAAGGTTCGATTACATAATTTATTCACTATTTAATTCCAATCATACTATTTTTAGTGATTTTCCAAATCTACATCACTGCTGCTGCCAACATCTGCCTTTAAGGTAGACTTTACCTATTTAATAGTTTCCATGGTTCAACTAGCCCCTTTAGCATGAATAGCGCAAATTATGATAGTGATTAACCATTCCATACCAAATGATTATAACATTATGCTCAAACATATGTAAGCCATTTTCGCATGGCTATATACATTAACCAAAATATTCTTCCGCCACTAGTCTATTTTATACGTGCCATAAGACAATCCAAAACATTGCAGTACCAAACCGTGGATAGTGATAGTGTGACTAGTTGCTGACGATCCCCGAGCCGGTAGCTTCGCAATGAGATCTATAAAACAGAGGAGACAGAGTAAACGGAGTAAGCATTACAATGCTTAGTAAGTTTTAAGCAGTGGCAATAGATAACAATCAAATTATAACATAGTTGTTCGTATTTTTATTTCACTCTTCCTTCGGGCATACCATCCCTTTTCCGAATACGCACGTCTCATCATATACAATAGGCAGATAAACTTTCACGTAAAAGTGAGCTCATGTGACATAGATATATCGTATGATTTCCCATCACCTCTCACACTGATCCGATATCACATAATCATAAGAGTAGTCTCATAGATTGCTCTCACATGCATCACATAACTACCTTATGATTTAGTGCAATCAAGCTCACATATAGACTTGGAGTACATACCTGTTTAACCTTTCGCATTGAATATATCTATAAGCGACTCTTATTACGAAGTCTTACCCGGACATAATCTCCACACGAAGTTATCGAGTCTTACCCGGACAAAATTCCCACACGCAGTCATCGGGTCTTTATAGCCCGGATATAGTACGAGCACGAAGCTTACGGACATTAATCAGTGATAATATTCTCGCATAAAGCCTGCGGGGTTTTAACCCGGATATAGTACTGACACAAATGCCCTTCGGGACTTATCACATTTATACACTTTCACATTCATCACATCGGCCATTAGGCCTTATCTCACATACACATGCTCACATTCATCACATTGGCCACTCGGCCTTATCACACATACACCTGTTCACTTTCATCACATTGGCCATTCGGCTTTATCACACATATACATGTTCACTTTCATCACATTGGCCATTCGGCCTTATCACACATATACGTGTTCACTTTCATCACATTGGCCATTCGGCCTTATCACACATACACATGTTCACATTCATCACATTGGCCATTCGGCCTTATCTCATATATGCATGTTCACATTCATCACATTGGCCATTCGGCCCTATCACACATACACATGTTCACTTTCATCACATTGGCCATTCGGCCTTATCACACATATACGTGTTCACTTTCATCACATTGGCCATTCGGCCTTATCACACATACACATGTTCACATTCATCACATTGGCCATTCGGCCTTATCTCATATATGCATGTTCACATTCATCACATTGGCCATTCGGCCCTATCACACATATACACTTTCACATTTATTCACTTAGACTTCACATACCACATATACTATCATGTACAGACTTGGGCTTGACCGAATCTACATCCATCACTTTCCAATGAATAATTCAATTTTACGCCATACTATCATTTCATATTCGAATTATCATAAGCTTACAATATCACGATTTAGAATTCAAGTATGGGTTTAATCAATAGCTTATGAGTAACTAAAACAAGTTTTATCCATGTTTACAACAACATCACATATTCACTACGAGCTGTTTTCCTGAGCAATGGTCACTAAATTGTTTATAAATGGAGCTACAAAACTCCAAATCACTTGCCGTTAATTTTTCCTGAATATAGACTCGTATATCTTCCATCCATGAAATTTCCAGAATTTTAGGTTGGGCCAATCAACACCAGATTTTTCTTAAGTTTTCCCCCGTTTCACTGTTTGACTAATCTGACCACTCTTCACTACGAATCAAATTTCTCATTATCAGAAATTCCTTTGTTTACACGGTTTCTTTTATAAGAAACTAGACTCATTAAGCTTTAATTTAATGTCTCATTCAGCCTCTAATTCAAATCCATGAATTTATGGTGATTTTCTGAATTCATGTTACTGCTGCTGTCCTGAGCAGGTTTATCACAATTTTACTCTTCTGACATATCCTTTCAGCACTTCATAGTATCATATCCATTTGGCAACATATCATATCAATAACTTACCTATACTTCATAATAACCATTAGGCTATATGCATAAAGATTTACAATAGAGTTATGATTCTTTTAATATGTGCTTAACATATCATACTCAATCACATTATAGGCATTAATACTTAAAACTTACCTCGATTGCTAATGTACGTCAATTCCGACTATTCGACCAATTTCCCTTTTTCCGCGATCCGACTTTGTTTCCTTGAGTTCTTGAGCTAATGAACCAAATTTAAACTTATCACATCACTATTGTGTAAAACCACATTCGATTATATTATAATTCGGTTAGCAAGAAATACACTTATTCCTTATAACATTTAGCTTCGAGATCACCACCTCAATCATCTCAATACGTTCTAAGTGACCATATGTATATACGTCTATACTAAAGTGCTTTACATTAATAACACCATATCAACAATGTATAATGCCGACCCCTTTAAACCAATTATCCATACAAATATTATTTGTACACATTTCCTTACCTAAATTTCACATTCGGCAACCACTTAACCAACTTAACAAATTTTCTATACTTCAAAACCACAAGTAAATATCATAATTTGTATCATTACATCGATTAAACTAAATCATGCATTAGCTTTTAGCACATTCGGCCATTAAAGAGACAACCCAATTAACATTCAAACCTTTATAAGCTTAGATTTCCCAAGGCTGAATATCACATAAAAACCTTTAATACACATGCAAAGTTTACACTTTAACTAATTATGCATATACTAATAAACCGAATATTATTTAAACAACCATTTGAATAATTCTTTATCACATGTTCACAATCGGCATAACCATGTTACAAATTCAATACATAAAAATCTTCTTATCCAAGGCTATATTTGACCTATATGTATTTTCTTTACAACCATTCATCAACAATTAAGCACATGTTTAATGGCCGAATGCACATACCTCTTACTCATCCTTAACAGATTTTTTTATTATCAAGCTTCCATTTCCACTTAACTACGAACCATTTAAAACAATCAATATTTTACACATTGTCGAATGCATATATATTTTCATCCAAACTCATAATTTCACAAGCTTAGCCTCATTTAATGACTACTTGTTCATCAAGACATTAAACACATCATGCATAACATACAAAGCATCCTTAGCCAAAAAAAAAATACTATCACAAAACTTCCTTGGCCGAATGTCATCTTTTTCCATTAACTAGATTTTGCCATGGGCTTGCTTCAATACTTGAGACCACTCAAATAATATTCAAACTTAATCCTTCATTTCATTTCTCATTTTAGCACATATTTGGCTAATATATAAATATATGCTATCAATTTAATTACAATTATAAATTTTCAACTCAAACTCATTCTTTACCTCGTCTTTCACCTTAATTCAAATTCGGCAAGTATATAAACATATATTAGCAATTTAATTATAGCATTCCACAATTAAGCACAAGTTTCATACTTCACTTTAATAACCGAATGATATTTTACTCAAACTTGCCCCTCATAGCAAATTTAATTAGTCTATCCTCATCCATAAACACTTATCATCAAAACCTCCACAATCTAATCCTTGAAGCCATGACCAAATGCTTTATGAAATAAATTCACAAAAATTAACATATGGGTCATGTTGTGAGCTTCAAAACTAACAACATTTCGCAAAAAAAATTAAAAATAAAATACATGAAATCTCACCTTAATTCCCAACACCAAATGACCGAGTGCCTTTGGTGTTCTTTCCTTTATACCCTAGCCGAATGCTCCAATCATCCATCAAAATTACAAATTTTAGCATGGGCTAAGTAAGAGTCATGATTATTTACCTAAAACAAGATCAAATTTCACAATTTGACATAATATACTAACCTTTTTAATGACTCAAGTGACCAAAAATTCTTCCCCTCCTTTGTTTCTTCTATTCGGCCATGTTGAACAACAAAGAAAGGATTTTGTTTTTCCTCCCCTTTCACAAGTCACGGCAATGGGGAGTAAGGGGGAGACAACTTTGGTTTCTCCTCCCACTCACCTCATGTTTTATCATTCTTAATTCATTCTTTTATTTTCTAAACTCATAGTGCTAATAAAAGAATTCATATTATCCTCAATGACCCATCCATGGCCGGCCACTACTCATTCATAAGGGATATTTGACATGCAAACCCTTTATTCATATGACATGCACTAATTGAGCCTTATAGATTAACTATCACATTTTAAAAGTGTCACACATAAGTCCCATCGACTAAATTCACATGCAATTTACTAAATCAAAGCTTAAAACTTTCACACATTCATATTCACATATAATAGTCATAAAATATGACGGCTAATTATTTTTATGACTTGATTTTGTGGTCCCGAAACCACTTTTCGACTAGGGTCAAATTAGGGGTGTCACATCACCTTACAGACTTGTTTATGGGAAAAGTTGTGTAACACCCCAAACTCGGCCCAGACATAATGGCCGAATCTGACATGCCACATTGAAGTTAAAAATCCACACTTTGTTTTAGTGTTTTAAAAAAACCGTCGTTTGATAAGGCTTAACCAAGTGAATGGAAGCTGCGCACCAGGTAGGTATCCAAACACAAAAGAGGTGAGCCATGAAGTCTGCTTAAGTAGCAAGCTCTTCGAATGGATCCAATCCTAGACATGCCCACAACCATTGCCGCACTCTGGTGCGAGGTTAGGTTTTGAGAAAAATGAGTTAGAATTCATTTAAGTAGATATTTTTGATAAACCGATTAATTGTATCATTGCATTATTTTGAAAACAATTATCATTTTCAAAACACGGCCTAAGTATAACCCATTTTGAATTGTTATTAGTAAAATATAGGGTATAAAATAAAATAATCCCAGAAAAATAATTAAAATGGCCTTATTACAACCCAAAACCAAATAATAATACTAATAAGATAAAACTTATAAAGAAATAAATCGGCTACTTATTGCAATTAAAAGAAATAGAAACAGTAGTGTGGCCATCTCCGAGTCCCTCGCAGCTCCAAACCATCTAAGCTTAGGGATTACCTGCACAGTTAGAAACGGGGTGAGTTTACGAAAACTCAGTGTGTAATCCCAATAACATACAAACAGTGAAAACACAGTATCAGTACAATCTGGGCCAAAGCCCTATTTAGTGTAACACCCCGAACCCGAAACCGACACCGGAGTCGAACACGAGGTGTTAACTGACTTTAACCCCTTATAAAATTTATTTTCCAGACACTGCCCAATCTGTGTACTAGTCGTTTTAAAAATCATATCTTGAGTTTCATAACTCGAAAATCAATTTCGTGATTTTTCCCAGAAACTAGACTCATGTGCCCATCTATGTATTTTTTTCTAGAATTTTTGGTCGGGCCAATTAGTACAGTTTATTAGTCAAAGTCTCCCATATTGCAGGGGTCGACTACACTGACCTTTGCCATTACGACTTGGATATCTCCCTGCACGGGGCTTCAATACTGATGCCGTTTGTTTCTATGAAAACTAGACTCAGAGAGGAATCTGTACATATATGGTACGACCCCTAATTATCTCTGGTTAATTTATAATGAATTTCCAAAGTCGGAGCAGGGAATCCAGAAACCGTTCTGGCCCTGTCCCACAAAAATCTGATTATCTCTTAATATACTGCCCATATGATCTTTTCGTTACTTCCTCATGAAAACAGACTCATCGAGCTTCGATTACATAATTTATTCATCAATTAATTCCACTCCTACTATTTTTAGTGATTTTTCAATCTCATGACACTGCTGCTGCCAGCATCTGTTACGAAAGTAACTAGGTCCATTTCATGCCTACCCTTGATCCAACTCAATCGAACATTCGTGCCATTTTCGCATGGCTTAAAGTTTACATGCCAAAGTTCAAACACAACGTAATAGCTTATACATGCCAAAATGTTCTTCTAAGCCAACTAAGAAGAAAGTACCAAAACTTGCTATCCGGTGTGATGACTTCGATGACGGCCTGACCCCGCAAAAATAGATGAGTCCAAGCAACCTATAATGGGTGACAAGGAAACACCGAGTGAGTTTATAACTCAGTAAGTCATAAGCAATGCACTACCATCCATCAATAACATTATCACAAGAGGAAACAAAATGGAACGAGACAATTTACTCCATCCATACCGAACCATACCATAGTTCCTCCAACCTATCGATTCAGTTTCATATCAATTCATGCATTCACATTCCATATACTCATCAATAGGACATTGAGGCATTTTCATAAATCAATTTATTTTCGTTACAATCAAACGACTAAACGGCCTTTCACCCATCCTACGATAAATTTTATGTACGTGACTTCAAGTATATTTGTCACATAGGTTCAAACTTACCGAGCTCAACACCAAGTATAAGCATAGCACCTATTAGCCATGTACTCAAGACACTTACCCGATCCGCTGTCCGCGATCGACTCAATAGTGTCGCACACATAGTGTCCATAATGATTCACGAATGTATATTGAGTCCGCACACTCAGTGCTATATAATCAACTCGCACACTTAGTGCTACGTAATCAAATCGCACACTTAGTGCTACATAGTCAAACTCGCACACTTAGTGCCGCATGGTCAATTCGCACACTTAGTGCATCATATTCATTTCGCACACTTAGTGCAACATAGTCAAATCGCACACTTAGTGCTGTACAATTCAATCCCGCGCACTTAGCGCCAATCTCATGGTCATAAATGGTTATACCCGCACGTTTAGTGCCGAGATCAACAACTCAGTACATCTTACCTCTTTTCTTTTCATTCAACAATTTCATCATCACATACGTACATGCAAATATATATATGTATATTTATTCATTCCATTCAGCATCAAAACATAAACATTATGACCATTTGAAATAATACCAACTACATGCTTAATGACTTACCTCGTGTTGGGTAAGACGGTTCCAACTCGGCTACTCGATGACCTTTTCTTTGCCTTTGCTCGATTCACCTCCTTTAACTCCTTGAGCTTAATCAATAATTTAACTAGTTTAACCACCTTGCCAAATATTTACAATCCAATTTCACATGTATATGTATGTTAGTATATTCGGCTAATAACCTCATGCAACTACCATATCATCAAAATCTAATCACCCATGCACATGCATTAGGTAAGTTACCTTTGCTAATTTTAAACCCAACATCACACAAGCTCTCAAGGGATGGTCGAATGCTTCTTTTGTTACCCAACTAATCATTCGACAATTTCATCCCCTTTGCCACCCTTTTATGCCTAATTATCTAAATCAAGATAAGATCATCAACATGCCTAACCATAGCCGAATGTGCAACATTAATCTATCACCTCTATCTCTTAAATACTATCAAGTTCATTTACTTCTAATTTCTTAAGTTCCACATCTTACTGCCCATTATACATAATCAAATTTAACATCATCTATATATTTACTCATATGGCCGAATATACATACCCCCATATAATATCATTTTCATTCCATTTAACACTTAATTTCCACCACATAATCACTTGGCCGATTTTGCTAGCATACAAGCCTATGACCGAATGTCCTTGACCTCTAGTCACCTAGATTTTTATTCTTTAAGCCTCATTCAACTCATATTTTTCATTGACAACCTCCGTAACTTCAATTTATTCACATCTTTAATCATGCTACATTCGACCATTATTTAACAATAATTCATGCATCCTTTTTATTAAACACTCAAAATCAACCATCTTCATACCTCATCACCAAAGACATCAAAATACCAACCAAGAATGTAACATTCATGGCCGAATATCATCTCCATCAATTAACAAAATTTGAACCATGGCTAGGTAGATTTTCACTTACAACTTAAAATATACATGAATCTCAAAGAATAATATCAAACATACCTTAGTCTAGCAAACCACCATAGCCGATTTTCTCAAGCTTTTTCCCCTTCCTTTCTTTCCTCTATTCGGCCAAGGATGTTCAAGAATGAACACTTTTTTTTTTCTTTCTTCAATTCACGGCAACAAGGGGGTGAGACCATGTTTTTTTTTTCCATCACCCTTCCTTTCATTATTTAATTATCATGCTTATTATTTTATTTTCCTTACCATACATCACTAACACAACATGTTGGTGACATGTTTCCACCCATAGCATGGCCGGCCACTACATATTAGGGAGGGGAAATTTGACATGCAAGTCCCCTTTTTCTTCCACATGCACTAATAGATCCTCATGCATTGACCTATCACATTTTAAAATTTTCTCATATAAGTCCTATTGATTAAATTCACATGCAATCGACTAAATCGAAGCTTGAAATTTTCACACATTCATGATTACATATTCTAGACAATAAACATCACATTCAAACCTTTCGGTGACTCAGTTTAGCGGTCCCGAAACCACTTCCCGACTAGGGTTAATTTTGGGCTGTCACAACTCTCCCTCACTTAAGAAATTTTCGTCCTCGAAAATCTTACCGGTAAATAGGTTTGGATATCATTCTTTCATCGAGCTCTCGGGTTCCCAGGTTGCTTCCTCGATCCCGTGTTTGAGCCACAACACCTTAACCAACAGAACCCTTTTATTTCGCAACTCTTTCACTTCACGAGCTAGGATACGAATCGGTTCTTCTTCATAGCTCAAGTCAGATTGAATTTCAACTTCTGAGGGATTAATCACATGTGACGGATCGGATCTATAACGTCGAAGCATTGAAACATGGAAGACATCGTGCATCCTTTCAAGTTCAGGGGGCAAAATCAATCTATATGCAACCGGCCCCACTCGTTCGGAAATTTCGTACGGCCCAATGAATCTCGGGCTCAACTTGCCTTTACGGCCAAATCTGAGTACCTTCTTCCAAGGTGACACTTTAAGAAACACTTTATCTCCCACCTGATATTCAATGTCCTTTCATTTTAAATCCGCATACGATTTTTGACGATCTGTAGCTACCTTCAGACTTTCGCGGATTACCTTTACTTTTTGTTCGGCATCTTTAATCAAATCAACTCCGAAAATTTTACTTTCACCAAGCTCGGTCCAAAACAATGGCGTACGGCATTTACGACCGTACAAAGCCTCATACGGTGCCATCTTAATACTTGATTGAAAACTATTGTTGTAAGCGAATTCAATCAAAGGTAAATACCGTTCCCATGAACTACTGAACTCGAGGATGCAACATCTCAACATATCCTCAAGTATCTGAATTATCCGCTCAGATTGACCATCGGTTTGGGGGTGAAAAGCGGTGCTAAAATGCAGCTTGGTACCCAAAGCTTCTTGCAATTTCTTCCAAAATCGCGAGGTGAATCTCGGATCTCTATCCGACACGATAGAAATAGGTACTCCATGTAATCTCACAATCTGAGAAACATACAATTCGGCTAGTTTATCCAATGAAAAATCCGTACGCACGGGGATAAAGTGAGCCGACTTAGTCAGCCTATCAACAACAACCCAAATCGCATCCTTCTTACTTGCGGACAATGGCAGTCCGGACACAAAGTCCATTGTGACTCGGTCCCATTTCCACTCGGGTATCATGATCGGCTGAAGTAACCCTGAAGGCACTTGATGTTCCGCTTTCACTTGTTGACATATTAAACATCTCGAAACAAAGTCGGAGATGTCTCGTTTCATACCACGCCACCAAAACCGACGTTTCAAGTCGTTGTACATTTTCGTGCTCCCGGGTGAATTGACATTCGGCTACAATGGGCTTCGTTCAGAATCATCGGAATGAGTTCCGAATTCCTTGGAACACACAAACGACTTCTAAACCTCAAACAACCATCATCATCAATCTGAAACTCCGATTCCTTGTTCGGAACACACTCAGCTCGTTTTGCAACCAATTCCTCATCGACTTTCTGAGCTTCACGAATTTGATGAGTCAATAATGGTTTGGCTTTTAATTCAGCTACTAACACATTGTCAGGTAGAACAGACAAGTATACATTCATCGCTCGCAAAGCAAACAGTGATTTCCGGCTTAAGGCGTCCGCAACCACATTAGCCTTTCCCGGGTGGTAATCAATGACAAGCTCGTAATCTTTCAACAACTCAAGCCAACGTCTTTGTCGCAGATTCAAGTCTCGTTGAGTCATCAAATATTTGAGACTTTTGTGATCCGAAAACACATGGCACTTCTCACCAAACAAATAATGTCGCCATATTTTCAATGCAACATAATGGCGGCTAGTTCGAGATCATGGGTCGGATAATTTCTCTCGTGTGGCTTCAATTGTCTCGACGCATAGGCCACAACTCGACCTTCTTGCATCAATACGCAACCCAACCCAAGTAGGGATGCGTCACTATAAATGACAAACTCTTTACCCGATTCGGGTTGCACCAAAATTGGAGCTTCAGTCAAATGAGTTTTCAGTTGATCGAAGCTTTTCTGACATTTCTCCGTCCATTCGAACTTAACATCCTTTTGAAGTAGCTTCGTCATTGGTGTGGCTATCATCGAGAAACCTTTGACAAATCGTCGGTAATAACCGGCGAGCCCTAGAAAGCTCCGGACTTCGGTAACATTTCTCGGAGGCTTCCAGTTAAGTATGGCTAAAATTTTGCTCGGGTCAACTCGAATACCCGATGCGGATACCACATGACCCAAGAAGCTAACCTCTCTTAACCAGAACTCACACTTACTGAACTTAGCATATAACTGCTTATCCCGCAAAATTTGCAACACTTGCCTCAGATGCTCAGCATGTTCGGTCTCATCTCTTGAATAGACCAAGATGTCATCAATAAACACAACTACGAACCGATCCAAATACGGCCTGAAGATCCGATTCATCAAATCCATAAACACCGCAGGGGCATTAGTGAGCCCAAACAGCATCACTAAGAACTCGTAGTGACCGTACCTCGTTCTGAAAGCAGTTTTGGGTACGTCCGAATCTCGAATCCGCAACTGATAATAACCCGATCTCAAATCTATCTTTGAAAACACCGATGCTCCCTTTAATTGATCGAACAGATCATCAATACGCGGTAACGGATACTTATTCTTTATCGTCACTTTATTCAGTTGACGATAGTCAATGCACAACCTCATGGTTCCGTCCTTCTTTTTCACGAACAATACTGGTGCACCCCAAGGTGAGAAACTCGGTCGAGCGAAACCTCTATCCGTCAATTCTTGCAACTGAGCTTTCAACTCTTTTAACTCGGTTAGTGCCATACGATACGGAGCGATCGAAATTGGCGTAGTTCCAGGTACAAGCTCAATACCAAACTCTACTCCCGAACAGGTGGCAAACCCGGTAACTCTTCAGGAAAAACATCCGGGTATTCACAAACCACCGGCACCGATTCGGGTTTCTTTTCTAACTCCTTGTCATCAAGTACATACGCGAGGTATGCTTCGCACCCTTTCCTTACATATTTCTGGGCCAACATTGCTGATATTACAGCTGGCAACCCCCTTAAGTCCGCAGACTCAACTCGGATTATTTCGTTATTTGCGCACCTCAAATCGATAGTCTTGCTTTTGCAATTCACAACCGCATCATGCGCGGTTAACCAATCCAAACCAAGAATAACATCAAACTCGTCGAACGGCAAAAGCATCAAATCGGTCGGAAAACAGGATTCTCGGATTATTAGAGGGCATCTCTTACACACTTTATCAACAAGTACGCATTGACCCAAAGAGTTTGATACTCGAATTACGAGCTCAGTAGACTCAACAGGTAGAGTCTTACTGGTTGCTAAGGTTTCGGATACATATGAATGAGTAGAACCAGGGTCAATCAATGCAATCACATTAGTATCAAAGAGAGTGAAGGTACCAGTGATGACGTCGGGGGAGGATGCCTCCTCTCGTGCGCGAATGGCATATGCTCTAGCAGGAGTACGGTTCTCGGCTCGATCGGCCGTATCAGAGGCCCCCCTCTGACTACCACCCCTGCCTCCTAAAATTCTCGGTGGTCTACCTCTAGATGTCACTCCACTAGGTCTTGCACCTTGAATCTTATTCTTCTCATCCAGCTCCGTGCAATCTCTAATGAAGTGGTCCTTCGAACCGCATCCGTAACAGGCCCTGCTAGTAGACTTGCCCCACATTCACCTAGGTGTCGTCTTCCACATTGGGGACATTCAGGTTTCTCGTGACGATTATTGCCCACACTAGCTACCGAAGTAGCTCGGGAGCCCATCGATGGTCTTGCCCTGATGGAAATTCCCGCAGTCGCCCTCGACTTATTAATGTCCTCCCTGAACTTCTTTACAGCTGAGAACGGAGCTTTACCCATCGATCTTTTACGATAATCTCTAGCTTCAAATTCAGCCTTCCTCTTCTCCTTTCCAAGTTCTTCCGCCTTGCAGGCTCGTTCGACTAGTGTTACGAATTCTTTTATTTCCAAAATACCCATTAGTAGCTTTAAATCTTCATTCAATCCTTCCTCGAATCTTTTGCACATAGCAACCTCATCAGCTACACACTCCCGGGCATACCTACTGAGTCTTACGAATTCATGTTCGTATTCAGATACAGTCATACGACCTTGCTTGAGTTCCAAGAACTCCTTACGCTTCTGATCAATGAACCGTTGGCTAATAAATTTCTTTCGGAATTCCGTTTGAAAGAAGTCCCAAGTTACTCGCTCGTTCGGGACTATGGAAATCAAGGTCCTCCACCAATAGTACGCTGAGTCTCACAACAAAGATACAGCATATTTTAGACATTCGTCGGGTGTGCATGACAATTCATCGAACACCCGAATGGTGTTATCAAGCCAGAACTCGGCCTTTCAACATCATCAGTTACTATGGCCTTGAACTCCTCGCCCCACGCTTCCTAATCAAGTCTACAGGTGGCTTACTCAGCCTCACAGGATCAGTGACTGATGGCATTACAGGCTCTTGGGGTGGATTATTCAAATTTGGGAATTGTTGGACAGCCGGGTTGGTTCGGGCATATTGCGCGACCAACTCATTCATCATGGTAAAGAAAGCTTGTTTAGCCCCATCACCTTGATTATTCACAGATGACTGAGGTTCAACAGGCGGCGTCCCTTGTGCAGGAGCAGCCGCTACGCTCTCAACGTCATCCGCTAGGGTTCTTTCTTCACCGGGGTCCATTTACTAATCAAAACAAAAACATTTCAACCGTCGGAAGTCATCACACATTTAAACATTAACATTCGGCATGTATAGCTAGACTCATACGCGCTATGGTAGTCCTAGAACCGACTAAACCATAGCTCTGATACCAATCAAATGTAACACCCCGAACCCGAAACCGACACCAGAGTCGAACACGAGGTGTTAACTGACTTTAACCCCTTATAAAATTTATTTTCCAGACACTGCCCAATCTGTGTACTAGTCGTTTTAAAAATCATATCTTGAGTTTCGTAACTCGAAAATCAATTTCGTGATTTTTCCCAGAAACTAGACTCATGTGCCATCTATGTATTTTTTTCTAGAATTTTTGGTTGGCCAATTAGTACAGTTTATTAGTCAAGTCTCCCATATTGCAGGGGTCGACTACACTGACCTTTGCCATTACGACTTGGATATCTCCCTGCACGGGCTTCAATACTGATGCCGTTTGTTTCTATGAAACTAGACTCAGAGAGGAATCTGTACATATATGGTACGACCCTAATTATCTCTGGTTAATTTATAATGAATTTCCAAAGTCGGAGCAGGGAATCCAGAAACCGTTCTGGCCCTGTCCACAAAAATCTGATTATCTCTTAATATACTGCCCATATGATCTTTTCGTTACTTCCTCATGAAAACAGACTCATCGAGCTTCGATTACATAATTTATTCATCAATTAATTCCACTCCTACTATTTTTAGTGATTTTTCAATCTCATGACACTGCTGCTGCCAGCATCTGTTACGAAAGTAACTAGGTCCATTTCATGCCTACCCTTGATCCAACTCAATCGAACATTCGTGCATTTTCGCATGGCTTAAAGTTTACATGCCAAAGTTCAAACACAACGTAATAGCTTATACATGCCAAAATGTTCTTCTAAGCCAACTAAGAAGAAAGTACCAAAACTTGCTATCCGGTGTGATGACTTCGATGACGGCCTGACCCCGCAAAAATAGATGAGTCCAAGCAACCTATAATGGGTGACAAGGAAACACCGAGTGAGTTTATAACTCAGTAAGTCATAAGCAATGCACTACCATCCATCAATAACACTATCACAAGAGGAAACAAATGGAACGAGACAATTTACTCCATCCATACCGAACCATACCATAGTTCCTCCAACCTATCGAT